>NC_056733.1:501046064-501347314 GCF_019279795.1 Protopterus annectens
TAATTCCTGCTTTAAAACCTCAGCTTGGCAAGCTAAGAACTTGGTTATATTCAACTGGACGTATAAGAGAATTTAAGTACCTTTATCTGCACTTTTTTTTAAAAAAAATACAGTATTTAAATTGATTTAAACTGTGTATGAAGGAGTGTTGAAGGAATTTTTAACTGAAGTTATTCTGCTCTTCAGTAACTTGAACTGAAGCTAGTGTTGGCTGAATTTTGTTATTTGCTAGTAATTACAGGTGTGGGGGTAGCCACATTCTTTGATTTCCTGTCCTTGCATATTTAAACTGGTGCATGTGAAATAATTCCTGCTTTAAAACCTCAGCTTGGCAAGCTAAGAACTTGGTTATATTCAACTGGACGTATAAGAGAATTTAAGTACCTTTATCTGCACTTTTTTTTAAAAAAAATACAGTATTTAAATTGATTTAAACTGTGTATGAAGGAGTGTTGAAGGAATTTTTAACTGAAGTTATTCTGCTCTTCAGTAACTTGAACTGAAGCTAGTGTTGGCTGAATTTTGTTATTTGCTAGTAATTACAGGTGTGGGGGTAGCCACATTCTTTGATTTCCTGTCCTTGTATATTTAAACTGGTGCATGTGAAATAATTCCTGCTTTAAAACCTCAGCTTGGCAAGCTAAGAACTTGGTTATATTCAACTGGATGTATAAGAGAATTTAAGTACCTTCATCTGCACTTTTTAAAAAAAAAATACAGTATTTAAATTGATTTAAACTGTGTATGAAGGAGTGTTGAAGGAATTTTTAACTGAAGTTATTCTGCTCTTCAGTAACTTGAACTGAAGCTAGTGTTGGCTGAATTTTGTTATTTGCTAGTAATTACAGGTGTGGGGGTAGCCACATTCTTTGATTTCCTGTCCTTGCATATTTAAACTGGTGCATGTGAAATAATTCCTGCTTTAAAACCTCAGCTTGGCAAGCTAAGAACTTGGTTATATTCAACTGGACGTACAAGAGAATTTAAGTACCTTTATCTGCACTTTTTTTTAAAAAAATACAGTATTTAAATTGATTTAAACTGTGTATGAAGGAGTGTTGAAGGAATTTTTAACTGAAGTTATTCTGCTCTTCAGTTATTCCCAGACTGAAGCTAGTGGGATGAAAAGTATTTTCATTTTATATGGAATCACTTTCAAAACTTCAGGAAAGAAATTAATTATTAAATAGTACTTCACTTTGAATTATCAGTCTTATTTATTTATGCCCTAGGTTTGTTGGTATTGTTAAAGGGCTGTAGAAGCAAAAAAATAATATAATTATATGTAGCAAAGTAAATTTACTGAATATAATTATATGCCCTTATTTGCATTATATTTTTTAACATACATGGCTGTCATTTTAGGGAAAACTTGGAAATTAGCAAACAATCAGATGTGAACTCTTAATTAATTTCCTTTTAAAGTTTATATTTGCTTACTGATAAAAGGATATATTTATTCACATGTATCTCTAAAAAAAATTAGCATGCACTTGTAATCTGTCACAATATAAAATACATCTCTGCTTGCTTTCAGGAATATGTAGCTTAGATTCGTATATTCCAGTATAAAGATTTATACTAAATTCTTACTAAAATGCAATAAAATGTGCATTTGTCAATATAAAGACAGGGAATTAACTTCATAACCTCTTCTCTTTTCCTTTGCCTGAGCTGTGTCTTTCTATTTTGAATCAAGTTACATTAATATCTTATTCTCAATATGCCTTGGGAACGTGAAAAAGTATCTGTATATTTTTCTCCTTGTTGCTTTTACATCTATCGCATATACCAAGACAAGTAACTCTGTAATATGTGTACTATTTCACTGTTTTATATTAATACATGAAATTCTGTTACATGTACTAGTTCACTGCAATAAGTCCTTGTTCTGTAATAATAAATCTACCTCTATTTGTTATGTACTGCTTCACTGTTATTGTATTTTGTGGAGCTTTTCTCCCCAGGCATCTGCTGAAAATGGACTTTTTGCCCAGTCTGACTTTCCCAGTAAACAAATGTACAATAAAATAAAATAAAATGAAATAAAAATGCTGGTTACAGATAATCTGTAAAATTCAGTTAGTTACACATGTAATGAAAGATGAAAGTTAACAAACATTTTGTTGGAGTGAAATATCTGGAAACATCTGTGGTGGTGAGTACATAAAAGTGAGGAAGTTGTTAGGGAAAAATCTAAGACATAGCTTGACTGGTAATTATAATTTGCTTTAGCTGGTTTTTTGGTATATCATGCAAAATAATGTAGAAACAAGTGCATAGCATGTAAGCAGTAAAGTCCGATAAATTGTGTATAATTAAACAAATATACTTGAAGAAATGTAGATGCCTATATGCAACCCATAATTCTTACACACATACAGGCTCAAAACACAAAAAGCTGTATGAAGTCTGCCATAAGCTAAAGAAGTGCACACAGAGCTAATTCATTCTACTTCTTAAGAAGCAAAACTAAATACGACACTCTGAGTGTTCCATGGCACTCAGAATCATCTTATACCCAATACTAGATATATGTTAATCCGGTTTGCTGTCCTGCCAGTCTCTGTAAAATAGCCACAATGGTCCTGTGCAAGGCAATGTTTTCCACTGACCCTTAAACCAAGCTCATCAAAATGCTGTTAATGAAACACTGCATGGCCTTTTTCTGTTTTATTTTTATTTTTTTTTTTCAAACATGAAACATTTCAGCAAGCCAAAGGCAGCCAAAGGCAAACAGTTCTGGCCAAGCAAGCTAAGCAGTTTTAAACTGACCCACATTTTTGACAAATGTGAAACTTCAAAAGGAAGCCATACAGCCACAGAAAAGGCATGTATACTGAAACCAAACAACATCTAGAGGATCATACTCTGGTCACTGCAGCAAGACTAACCAAATGTTACTGTACTTCTGTTAGACAGTAGATAGCAAAGAATGCAACTGTCATTTGAGACTTTATGAGATCATGTCAGCATCATTTACAATTACAGCAGCACTTGAAGTCTTGGGTTTCAAGACTGCACATTGGCTGTTTCATACCTTCAAATCTAGACACATGGCCAAAAATAGAGAGTTTATATTTGGAGTGGTCATAAGTACTCTTTTTAACAGGTTGCCTCAGCACCTATTGCATCTCTGTTCTCATGTCTCAAAGTGCACAATAAACATGCTCAGCAGCTGAACAGCATTATCTTTTGCTTCTATAGGTCATCTTAAGCCCTTTCTAAGTCCTCCTGTCTATAATAATGTCCAATCTTGAGACTAAATTATTTGTAATTCCCAGCACAATATTTCCTGCCTTTAGTTCTCTCTTCTCTTCTCTCCCTGTCCTTTTCCTTTGCATGTGTTGAAGGAATTTTTAACTGAAGTTATTCTGCTCTTCAGTAACTTGAACTGAAGCTAGTGTTGGCTGAATTTTGTTATTTGCTAGTAATTACAGGTGTGGGGGTAGCCACATTCTTTGATTTCCTGTCCTTGCACATTTAAACTGGTGCATGTGAAATAATTCCTGCTTTAAAACCTCAGCTTGGCAAGCTAAAAACTTGGTTATATTCAACTGGACGTATAAGAGAATTTAAGTACCTTTATCTGCACTTTTTAAAAAAAATACAGTATTTAAATTGATTTAAACTGTGTATGAAGGAGTGTTGAAGGAATTTTTAACTGAAGTTATTCTGCTCTTCAGTAACTTGAACTGAAGCTAGTGTTGGCTGAATTTTGTTATTTGCTAGTAATTACAGGTGTGGGGGTAGCCACATTCTTTGATTTCCTGTCCTTGCATATTTAAACTGGTGCATGTGAAATAATTCCTGCTTTAAAACCTCAGCTTGGCAAGCTAAGAACTTGGTTATATTCAACTGGACGTATAAGAGAATTTAAGTACCTTTATCTGCACTTTTTAAAAAAAAAATACAGTATTTAAATTGATTTAAACTGTGTATGAAGGAGTGCTGGAGGAATTTTTAACTGAAGTTATTCTGCTCTTCAGTAACTTGAACTGAAGCTAGTGTTGGCTGAATTTTGTTATTTGCTAGTAATTACAGGTGTGGGGGTAGCCACATTCTTTGATTTCCTGTCCTTGCATATTTAAACTGGTGCATGTGAAATAATTCCTGCTTTAAAACCTCAGCTTGGCAAGCTAAGAACTTGGTTATATTCAACTGGACGTATAAGAGAATTTAAGTACCTTTATCTGCACTTTTTTAAAAAAAAAATACAGTATTTAAATTGATTTAAACTGTGTATGAAGGAGTGTTGAAGGAATTTTAAACTGAAGTTATTCTGCACTTCAGTAACTTGAACTGAAGCTAGTGTTGGCTGAATTTTGTTATTTGCTAGTAATTACAGGTGTGGGGGTAGCCACATTCTTTGATTTCCTGATGTCATGTCCAAACCAATGTAATCTTGCCTCTCTGGCTTTGTCTCCAAACCTTCCAACCTGGGCTGACCCTCTAATATACTTATTCCTAATCCTGTCCATCCTTGTCACACCCAGTGCAAATCTTAAACTGCTGTCTGCATGAATGATTTGGCGAAGTTTTACGCCAGATGCCCTTCCTGAAGCAACCCTCCCCATTTATCTTGGGATCGGCACAAAGAAATGCACTGGCTTGTGCATCCCCAGTGGCTGAAAATGTTAGTAAAAGTTCTTAATTTATTTTCAATGGTATTAAAGCTCTAAATACATACTCAACATAGATCAAGGAATGCTAGACATACAGGACTATATAATTTAGATTTCAAATAAACAAATAGATAGTGGCAGAGTGTGCACCCAGTTCCACCCCACCTTAACTTCCATTTTGGATTTACTTGCATGCTTAATGCTAAACATTAATAAGACATATGTAAATCTAGTGTTTACCATTACTGATTGTAATCCCCAGTAATTTTCCAGAAATTAAAAATTTTATGAGGGACAGAGCAGAAAATATAAGGCAAAATCAAGGCTGCTCTGTGAAATTCTGGACAGCTGAGAGGTATATCCTGAAAGTGCTCAAGCACCTGAGTCTCACTGTTTGAACTTGGATTGCCTGGATTGTAGCTATTGTCGGCTAAATGTCCATATTTTCCATTCCATTTTTTATGTCAGTGTAATATATTCACATTTTTTCCAACGTTAATTGGTAAAATGTCTGTGCCTTTGATGCTCTGACTTGAATCCTTGTTTTATTTCTCCTAAGATCTGCTTCATTTTCCTCTCCCTTTTCCATTTTAAAATTACTTCTAAGGCTGCAAGAAAATAAATGACTACATTTTTAGGCCAAGAGGCTGTTCTGTTGTATTTTATCTACAGTATATATATTCCTGATATCTTATCTTTTATCTTTCTGATATGCTTAAAAATACATTACTGTAGTATTTGACTTCAGTGAGAAGGTATGTTTCACAATTTATGTTTGACAGAGAGATAACTTGCATTTTCATAGGTTCATATGTTGTTACTAAGGCTCTTAAGAGCCTAGCTACTCACCCCAAACCATTTGGATTCTGAGTATCATGGGCATCTATAAGGGTGACATGTTAGTAGGGAGGTAATTAAGGATTTGTATGGTGGGGTGTTATTTAGGGTAATAATTTTCTTATTCATAGCCTGTGTCCATAAAGGATATGGGAGCCAGATGGGGGTAAATGTATGACTTCCCATCCAATTTTATTTAATCTATGTTTGATATTTGTTAAAGATTTTTTATTACAGGTCATGTAATATCATTTTTTTGTGTTCTAAATGTGTTGGCTTTATAACTCCACCAAAAGAATTTGTTTATGATGTCACCATCATAGTTGTATCTTCTGATCATAGGAGTTACAAAGGAACTGCGCCTTGAAGCCATCTCTGCCTTGCCAATACCCACCCTTAGACCTTGCTCTCATTTCAAAGAGGACTAGCCAGGCATGCCAAAGTATGAATTTGCAAATGACCATTCAACTGTGCAGCTTCTTTTTAAGGCAGTGTGTCACCCTGCTTAACTTGGAGAGGGACTCTTTTCCAGAGAAGGAGTAGACATGCAGTGACATGCAGTGATAAAAACATCTAAATTTAGATCTCTGTCCCTAGTATTAACTGGACTGTTTAATTTATTGAAGTGCATGAGCTGTTAGACTACAGGATCCCTTACAGCCTTATTAGCAAGACACAGGTCTCCTTTATGAAGTCCATATGAAACTGAGTACAGATATTTCAAGCCATTAAACATTTTAGTTACAAACCTCTGTGGTCTTTCCAATTGCTTGGTATGTGTAGAAATACATTTCTTCAAAGGAACATTGTACTCAATGATGGGTCAAATCATAGCAGAATACAAGGAGGTGAGGATCTCTTATAGCCCTATTAGCAAGACACAGGTCTCCTTTATGAAGTCCATATGAAACTCATAATTTTCTTTCGGCTGTTCCCATTAGGGGTCGCCACAGTGGATCATCTGGTTTCATTTCTTCCTGTCCTCTGCATCTTACTCTGTCACACCAACCACCTGCATGTCCTCTCTCACCACATCCATAAACCTTATCTTAGGCCTTCCTCTTTTCCTGTTACCTGGTAGCTTCATCCTTAGCATCTTTTTTCCCCAATATACTCAGCATCCCTCCTCAGCACATGTCCAAACCAACGTAATCTTGCCTCTCTGGCTTTGTCTCCAAACCTTCCAACCTGGGCTGACCCTCTAATATACTTATTCCTAATCCTGTCCACCCTCATCACACCCAGTGCAAGTCTTAACATCTTTAACTCTGCCACATCCAGCTCAAACTCTTGCCTTTTTGTCAATGCCACTGTCTCCAACCCATATAACATAGCTGGTCTCACTACCCTCTTGTAGACCTTCCCTTTCACTTTTACAGGTACTCGTCTGTCACAAATCACTCCTGACACTCTTCTCCACCCACTCCATCCTGCCTGAACTCTCTTCTTCACCTCTCTTCCACACTCACCGTTGCTCTGAACTATTGACCCCAAGTATTTAAACTCATCCACCTTCGCCACCTCTACTCCTTGCATCCTCACCATTCCTCTATCCTCCCTCTCATTCACATACATATATTCTGTCTTAGTCCTGCTGACCTTCATTCCTCTTCTCTCTAGAGCATATCTCCATCTCTACATGGTCTACTCTACTTGTCATCTGCAAACATCATAGTCCACGGGGACTCCTGTCCGATCTCGTCTGTCAACCTGTCCGTCACCATTGCAAATAAGAAAGGACTCAGAGCCGATCCTTGATGTAACCTCACCTCCACCTTAAATGCATCTGTCACTCCCACCGCAGACCTCACCGCTGTCACACTACCATCGTACATATCCTGTACCACTCTTACATACTTCACTGACACTCCTGACTTCCTCATACAATACCACAACTCCTCTCTAGGCACCCTGTCATATACTTTCTCTAAGTCTACAAAAACACAATGCAACTCCTTCTGACATTCTCTGTACTTCTCCATCAACACTCTCAGAGCAAACATCGCATCTGTAGTGCTCTTTCCCAGCATGAAACCATACTGCTGATCACTAATCATCACATCCCTTCTTAACCTAGCTTCCACTACTCTTTCTCATAACTTCATGCTGTGACTGATCAATTTAATCCCTCTGTAGTTACTACAGCTCTGTACATCACCCTTATTCTTAAAAATCTGTACCAAAACACTTTTTCTCCATTCCTCAGGCATCCTTTCACTTTCCAAGATTTCATTAAACAATCTGGTTAAAAACGCCACTGCCATTTCACCTAAACACCTCCATGCTTCCACAGGTATGTCATCTGGGTCAACAGTCTTTCCATTCTTCATCCTCTTCATAACTATCCTTACTTCCTCCTTGCTAATCAATTGTACTTCATGATTCACTATCCCTACATCATCCAACCTTCTCTCCCTCTCATTCTCTTCATTCATCAACCCCTGAAAGTACTCTTTCCATCTCCTCAACACACTCTCCATGCTTGTGAGTTTGTTTCCCTCATTATCCTTTATCACCTTTACCTGCTGCACATTTTTCCTAGCTCGGTCCCTCTGTCTAGCCAATCAGTACAGGTCCTTTTCTCCCTCCTTAGTGTCCAACCTTTCATACAACTCTTCATATGCCTTATCCTTAGCCTTTGCCACCTCTCTCTTTGCCATGCACCTCATCTCCTTATACTCCTGTCTACTTTTTTTCATCTCTCTGACAATCCCACTTCTTCTTTGCCAACCTCTTTCTCTGTATACTCTCCTGTACTTCCTCATTCCACCACCATGTCTCCTTGTTGTCCTTCCTCTGTCCAGATGTCATGCCAAGCACCTTTCTAGCCATCTCCCTTACTAGCTCTGCTGTAGTTACCCAGCTATTTGGCAACTCTTCACTGCCACACAGTGCCTGTCTTAACTCATCCCTGAACTCCTCCTCACAATTACCCTTTCTCAATTCCCACCATTTGATCCTTGGTGCTGCCCTCACACTCCTCCTCCTCTTCTTGATCACCAACATCATCCTACAAACCACCATCCTATGCTGCCTAACTACACTTTCCCCGGTCACCACTTTACAGTCTCCAATCTCCTTCAAACTGGCCCTCCTACATAAGATATAATCCACCTGTGTGCATCTTCTTCCACTCTTGTATGTCACCCTATGCTCCTCCCTCTTGTTAAAATACGTATTCACCACAGCCATGTCCATCCTTTTCGCAAAATCCACTACCATCTGACCTTCTGCATTCCTTTGTTTAACACCATACCTACCCATCACTTCCTCATCCCCACTGTTCCCTTCACCAACATGCCCATTTAAATCTGCTCCAATCACCACTCTCTCACCCTTGGGTACAGTCATCACCACTTCATCCAATTCACTCCAAAATTGTTCTTTCTCATCCATAGTCCATATGAAACTGAGTACAGATATTTCAGGCCCCTAAATATTTTAGTTACTGATAGACAGGGGTCCAGGGAAGTAAATATTGTGGGAAAAAATAGCCCGGGAATTGTTATGGCTAGGCTTGTATAGGCCCCAGGGCCAATAGCCTAGTACCAACCTATGAACCTATGAACCTAAGGAACATTGTACTCAATGATGGGTCAAATCATAGCAGAATGCAAGCAGATGGGGATCCCTTATAGCTATATTAGCAAGACACAGGTCTCCTTTATGAAGTCCATATGAAACTTAGTACAGATATTTCAGGCCCCTAAAGATTTTAGTTACAAACCTCTGTGGTCTTTTCAATTGCTTGGTATGTTTAGAAATACATTTATCCAAAGGAACATTGTACTCAATGATAGTTCAAATCATAGCAGAATTCAAGGAGGTAAGGATTTATTTTGATCTAAACAAAATAACTTTTGCTGTGCAAGGTAAAGGGATTTCCTAATCACTGTTGCAATGTGATGGTCAAACATAATGGAGCAGTCCACCCATGTGCCCAGGTCTCTAGGTCTCTCACAATCTTTTCATTTTGAAGCTGTGTGTTATCTATACTATAAGCTTTGAGACAGGGAGCTTCTGGAATGCTATGCTTATCATCAGGTCTAAACATGCGGTTAGCACAAAACCCAGCTACTGTGATACATGGGCACTTAAATCGGGTTCCTGATACTGCAGGAGTTCTGCCTTTTGTTGTAAAGCATTTGTCACTGCACTTGACCTCAAAACCAGTTCATTTTATATTAGGAGGGTTTTATTCTGCTCTCTGCTGGGAGCAGAGGGCAGATTCAACACATCCAAGTTGGGAGCTGCTGGTGGAAGGATTATTGAGTGCTATCTGATTAGCCTGATGGCTTAACTGTGTAGAAATCTTTCATCCTGCTGTTATAAAAGTCTTGCACTGGTACATTGTGCAAACATAGTTATCTGTGTCTTGTATATATTTCTAAGGATCTGCTATAATGGATAGGTGCTGCCCTGTCACCTCTGTTTCTGGTCTGGTGGATATGGACATCCTGAGACAGTGTAGTAACTGCCTCATGTTCACTGACAACCACTTAATTTTAGAATAGACAAACACTGTATGTGAGGAATGTACATACAGAATGTCATTGGAGGCAAAGCTCTCACATGCACCCATGAAAAATGCAAACCAGGTTGTCAGCATTACGTCTAAAACACTCACTACCAACACAAAGGAACAAACACATAGACCCACATATATGGAGCTTCTCACATGTAATCAACCCAAACCACCAAGATCACCTAAAAGCATATCTCAGTGGCCCTGCACACACTCTAAAAAGACAGTGCCTCACACAATACATAACTCTGAAAATCGTAGTAGTCCTACTTCCAAGCCCTTAAGGCAACACATCACTCAGCCAAACATTCTATTTATTGGGGATTCCATTGTAAGACATACTGATATCCCCCTTACCAGGCTAAACAAAGAGAAGATCACAGTGAGCGGTCTGTCTGTCTGGAGCAGGATCCACTAGATCATGCATGCACTTTGGTCTTTAAACCATAAGTACCAGTATGACATGGTCATAGTCCATGTGGGTGTAAATGACCTAAGACATACCTCACTGGACTATATGAAGAGAGACATGGTGAAGTTTTCTGAATATGTGTCCCAGGTGGGTATAAATCTACCCTTGAGTAGCATTCTGCCTTCACCAATGATGATAGCACAGTACGGGCAAGAAATGAATGGGTTAAGCAATTGACTTAGTTTCTGGTGTCACAGCAAGGGGATCCAATATCTGTCAGCCTGGAAAGGCATGCTCAACAAACCTTGATGCTTTGCCAGAGATGGTTGGCACTTGTAACCACTTGAATTCTGGATACTGCCAAAACTGTATCTATCCCCATAGTGCCTTTTTTGGGCTGTGCCAAGTTGTTAAACCCTCCAACATAACAAAAATCACTCACAACCACCTAAAGGTACTACTTCTCAAGGAGTTTAAATAAAAACTGCACTCGCTGGAAGCATTTCTCAGCCTGGTGTATGTAGACATATGTGCAGTCAAGGAAACATGGTTCAGAACTATGAAGAGCACCCTGGCTATCGAAGGCTCCATTTTTACACACACACAAAAAATTCAGAAGTCACAGCCTAGATGTTGGCAAAGACAAATTTATTTATACAAGGACAGGAAGGACCCATTTGCCTAAGAAGTATATAAATAACTTACTCATTTCTGTCCTTACCTATACACTAAGACCAAATAGAGGATGTCTAGGTCTCTCACCCACTCACAAGCAAACCTGTACACAAATGTGTGAGAAGTAATTTTTCAGCCTATACATTACAGTTTGCGACAATCTATTCCAGCCCAGTTTCTGGCATTTCAGCAAAGCAAATCTAGTTACCATTTCCCCTCATTTACCATTTACTATTTACAGGGCAAAATAGAAAGACTTCATCTGTAGGAGAAGAGAAAAAGTTCTCTCGCTCTCAAAAAACAGATGGAAAGTGGAAATCCACTTTAGACCAGCTCTTCCTAAATATATTCAAGAAAGCAAAATGACAAAAAATAATACAAAATATTAACTTGTAATTCTTTGCTCAACTTTTTACATCCAAGCATCTGGATGGAAACCAAAAACATGAAACGTCTACAAATATAATACATTTTCAAAAATCCCACAGAAAATTATCCCACTTTTAGTTGTAAACAAACACTTCTAGTTCACTTTCGTTTTTTTCTAAATATAATATGTGCATTAAGTCCATGCATCTATCATTGTTACAATTATATACAGTCACGCTGGTTACAGTTTGCAATAGTAGCAACTATAATCATTGATAGTACAATAGAAAAACCATTACAGACTTATACAAAATAGTCCAGCAGCATGATGAACAGTGTCAACTATTCAGCTTGACTGATCCAGATGCGTATATTTTCTACATAATATCAGTAGTAATGAACATACAACAATGGCAAAGTCATCTTTCAGGCCAATGTGCAGTATCTAGGGTGAGTAATATTTGGCAAGATGGCATAAAAATAAAGTTGAATTCAGGTTACACACGTCAGTAGACTCCAGGAATAAGTTTGGTAGAGAGTAACTCTAGGGGAAAATGAAATAAAAACTGAATCCAAGGGCTGTAATCATGCAGCAGAGCAGTGAGACTGACTTGTAGTGTTTGTAGAATGGATGCAAGAACTGCTAATGCAATCCTTTTCCTGTGTAACACTGTCAAAATCTGCATCTGGAAGAGGGTCAGCTTTACTCATAGGTGAACCAGGAGACAGCCTTGGGTACCATGCTTGAAAGAGTACACTTTTGAATTTATTTAATTATTTTTTAGAGCAACAAAATATGTCATAAAAAAATAAATAAATAAAACATGGTGCCCTGCTACAACAACATACACCCACCCATTAGAGTGATGTACACACCAGGGAGGAGGTGCTCCACTTGACTTGGAACATTCAAGTCAAGCAATATAATTTTAGACCTGAATGTTGCAAGATCACACAGCGGAGGCCTTACAATGTTCAAACTGGTAGGAGCAAAGTGGTAGTGCTCACAATACTGAGCATCTGCATCAGTTGTGATCCACTTTTTGTAATTTTTTTTAATTTATTTATTTATTTATTTATTTATTTATTTTATATTAAAGGTATAGACTCTAATGTCTGGCTTTATTGATCAGCTGTATCTTCAGCCTGGGATTCATGCCATTTCAGATGGTGAACAGTAGCCCAATGGTGGAAGACAGAAAGCAGTCAGCTTAATATGGTTGTTATTTTTTATTTATTTATTTATTTTCATGATGTTGCCAGTGATCAGACAGATAATTTTTGTATCATTTACACCTTTGTTATTTGTAAGGAGCAAATAAGAACATTTTAATGTGTGGCAACTTATTTCTGTGGACTAGTAAAGTGAAAAATTACATGGTCATCAGCATATCTGTCAACTGCAGAATGTCCAGAGTTTTGCCTCATATATTTGATTTGTCCCACATAAAATTTATGTTTTTCTAGCAAGTCATTGAAGATTGAAGTTACAAGACAATGACATACATTTGAGATTTTAACTTCATATTTTTCAGAAAAATATGTGCTAATTAAAAGGTAACCATTTGAAAT
Organism: Protopterus annectens; assembly: GCF_019279795.1. Lineage (NCBI taxonomy): Eukaryota > Metazoa > Chordata > Ceratodontiformes > Protopteridae > Protopterus > Protopterus annectens. The sequence continues at coordinate 501,059,080 of NC_056733.1, forward strand.
GACAGTACCCACTGCAGAGAGTCCCAAAACAAGGAGACTGAATGGCCGAAAAAATGGGCTTATACTTACTCGAAGAAGGATATTTCTCAGAATAGTTCCTTTTCTCTGAGGTATGGCACTCTCAGAGATATTATATATAAGTTTGCGGGTGGGGGACTCCCCGCCAGCTGCAAAAAAAAAAAAACATTAAAAGAGAAGAGCAATTTTTGAGATTTTTTTTCAGCTTGTCAGCACTCGGCATTTTGAGTCCTTTATCACAATCAGACATCTGATTTGTACATGGACAGGGCTATAACTGCTTCATGGGAGCGACTACAAAGCCTGTGTCAAAATCCACTAATACTGCCTTCAGGTATGGCAGCTCTCACCCCAGAAACTCTAAAGGTCCGTGCATTCTGTGAAGTATATTATCTCTTTTATTTTGAGAAATATCTGTAAACTGAGCAAGTGTCTCCTCTTCCATGAACCCTATCTAGTCTTAAACCAGCCCTGGTCACTGCTCAGAGGTATACACAGAAGGCCACTGTAGCTTGTGTGGGGAGCTGTGGAAGATGTCATTATTTCTTTAACTTTACTCAGAAACTTCAGAGGGGTGCACAGAGGTTGGAAACATTATTATAATTATTATTTTTTCCTCACAATAAAACATTGGGTGCATATACAGGTAGCTATCTGTTGGGGGAGGGTAAAGAAGCTTACTGTTTACGTATGCCTGACAGCAAATATGTTCATTTTGTTTCAGCGGGATATAGTGACTAGCTTTTCTAAGGTGGTGCTGTGAGGCAGGTGCTACTTCCATATATGATTTGTGCATCATCACAAGCATTTGTCCTCTATGTTTCTTGTACACTGCTATTTGATTAGCATTGAGCAATAAGCCTTGGATATCACTCATTTATTCCTTTGAAATAAAAAGTATGGTTGAATTTATTTCCTTATGTATGATTTTTGTTTAGGCCAGCACTGAATTGAAAGGGTGGAAAAAAAGTTCTAAAATGCAGCTCAGTGCATGGCTTCTAGTGCCTAGTGGACCGTATCCCCCCAGTTTAATTTAGTTATTACAATGTAGTCTTGGCCAGTCTGGATGTGTTAAAAGGATTCGAGGAAAATCAGAAGAAGAAGACAGAATTTCTGCCCTTGATTATGATTTTTGTCCAGGTCATCTTTTGAGGAAAAAAGATGTTAAAGGAAACACTGCAAAATGCAAACGAGAGCATCTGGAATACTCATGGCTTCTGGAGGCTGCACCCTCAGCTTAATGCAGTTATTTCCACATCAGTTATAACAGTAGAATCTGGATCAGTTAAGGCTGTGTGAAAAGGATTCAGGGAAAACAAAGTTAATGAGCAAGAGTGACACCAGGATTCAGTAAACTCCGTGTAGGCTCCATGTAGAGCCTACATGGAGTGTATCCATGTACACGACCACAATCAGCGCTCATCAGTGTGCAATGCATATTAATAAGGTGTGGCATGGTTAAATAAAGTTTTATAGTGTGCCCCAGTACATCTGGCAGTGAAACCTCTCTGTGAATGCGAAAGCACTTCCTCATACTACACAACTATATAGATTTACACAGAATGTCCAGCTGTTTGCCTCAAATTTTTTACCTGTTACCTGTAAAATTTATATTTCTGGCAAATCATTGCCAACTCCTTGATGACTGAAGTCAGAAAATAATGACACACGAGCGATTTAGACTTCATTCACATCAGAAAATTTATGCTAATGCACAACCTGTTATTCTATCAACTGTTTAAGTTTGTAAGAGCAATAGTTAAAACTTGTCCCTGTATTCATGCCTTTGTCCCCCCATTATTTATGGTGCAGTCCAGATGTCTTACTCTAACAGGTTAAGAGCCATGCACGTCCATGTGAGTTTGCAGCCTGCAACAGGTTGATTGCAAGGCAATTTCTCTCCCTTGACCGATCTGTATTAGGATTATTCCTAATTAATACTGTATGTGTACTGTTCTCTCTCTTTTCTTCTCCCAAGTTTGCATGATGCACCGCTTGTTTACTTTACAGAACACCCATGTATCAGACATCACCCAGACATCCAAAATGGAAACTGGATGCATTCAATTAATACTGCTGTGCATCACTGGGCATCATGCAAACCTGGTAAGCGGGGCTGCCTACATGCAGTTAACAATGAATACTAATGAAGGGTGCCTCTTATAACTCATCCTGTGGCAAATGGTGGTAAGTGCCAGACTGAAGTACAGATGGTTCTGGGTTCGATTACAAGGCATGCAAACTTTTTTTATACTGTTGTTACATTGCAGCTTATGCAAATAATGGGCTACATAGACAAGTGTTGCCTCACTATTCTTGTGGCAAGAGCTGTAAGTTTAGGACTACTGTAGACAAGGGCCTGGGTTTGAATGCTGTGTAAATGCATATTAGATGTTGATCTTGATCTTGTGCAAATATGTCTGGTGTCACAGGAGAGGGTGTTTGTTTTCAGGTGCAATGTTGGGGTGTTCAGGAGTCTAAGATCTTTATTGGGCTCCTGGTTAAGGATCATGGGCACCAGCTACAGCAGGGAAACAATACAGGCTCACAATATAAATCTGAAGCCTGGTCTAGTTTGGCAAGGGCTCTTTCCAGTGCAACTGCTATCCCATGCACTGGGGAAAATATCGTCACCATTATGATGACCTCTGACAGGATACTGTTGACTGTTGTATCAGGGAGTGTCAGGCAGGGAGCACCCCACAGACATGTACGTATTCATTGCATTTAGTAATTGTATGTATGGGACGATTTGGGACAGGTGCCTTTTTTTTTTTTTTTTTTTTTGTTAAGGAGAGAGTGGAATGTGAGGGAAGGGACATAGGTATGCCTGGTGCAGGCAAGTTGGAAAGTTGAGGAAGCATTTGCTGACAGACAAGACATACAAGACAAGAGACAGGGTTGGTGAAGGATACAAGGGGGTGAACACCATGTTTGCAGTGAGGGTGGGAGTATTGCTAACTTATGGAGGTCATGTTTGGCGACAGTGAGAATCAAGTTTTCACCCACTGGACTGTCATCACTGTCACTTCACTGCACAGATGGCTGCAGTGTCTGATGTCTGTATGTCCTTATGTTATTCAGGATGACAATGGAGAGCAGTTTCTCCACTCAGGGAAGGTGTGCACCAATTATGTGGTGCACAATCCTACACACCAGACCTGTCAGTTCAGCTCGGGTAACAAAATCACCTCCTCTGCCTCTGGTCCAAGAGGAAAGCAAAGGCCTATCCTCTGGGGCAAAACTACCTGAGGGTCCAGGTAGGGCAGGGGCAGTGGCGCGGGGGGGGGGGGGGTGCTGCTAGGCTATAGCCCAGAAGTGCTGGGCCTTGGTGCTGTAGCCAGTGGAGTGACTGTAGGCAGATCACAGGGAACCAGGCTACCCTGATGTTCTGTAGTAATAACATAAATAAAATTAAAAATCAGTAATGAAATGAAACATAACTAAAAAAATGGAAATAATAAAATTAAATAAATTGAACAATAACAGGATAAATTATCATAAAAGTAATAAATCATATAATTACAAACACAATGATATATAATGGAACATGAAAATGTATTTAACAAGGCAATATAAAATTATACATAATAAAACATAAGTGATAAAACAAGATAATGAAAAATAATAATATCTAAATAATAATATAAAAAAATAAAAATCACAATAAAAAAATAAGAAATCCTTAAAAAAAATGAACAGAAGAAGTGGGGTGAGAGAAAAAAAGGAGAACAATAGTACCTTCACAGATATTGTACAAAGCTTTCTACAATTAATGTACTCAATTCTGTTACATGTTCATGGTAACACTACCAATTGCTAAGAAATTTCTTTTTTAGTTTGAATACTCCCCTGTTCCTAAGACATGCACACTATTGTACAGATCATATTGCATCCAGCAAACATTCATTGGTGCATATATTGCAGATATGGAGAGAGACATGATTGAGATCTCAGAGTATGTGTCCCAGGCAGGTATGACATTCTACAGAAGGGCCTCACTGAGACAGATGCCTGGTGTCATAGGCATGGCCTCAAGCTCAATGGCAAAATGTGCACTGTCATCCCTTTTGGTAAAAACTCTGTACCCATGAACTACCACATAAACGGCAGTCTACTTAATGCCGAATGTGTGATAAGAGACCTTGGGACCCAGGTGGACAGTAGTCTCTCCTTTGATGATCACATCGCCAGAGTAGTCAGGAAATCCTTCTATGTGGCACACCTCATCACAAAAGGGTTCTCATCCAGGACAAAAGAGGTCATTGTTCCCCTCTACTTGGCACTCATTAGACCCATTATAGAGTACAACGCCCCTTTTGGAATGTACCTCACAAGACATTTGCAGCAGCTAGAAAGGCCACAGAAGTACCTCACAAAGAGGATTACTGGCCTCAAACAGATGCCCTACACTGACCGTCTCAAAAAACTACAGCTTTACTCTGTAGCATATCGCCTACTCTGTGGAGATCGCTGCCTAACATATAAAGCTATGTTAAACCCAGAGCTGTTGGACATGCTACACCTAAAGAAACCCCAATTCCTCCAAGCTACATGCTCTAGGGACCTAAACCTTGTCACTTGTCATCACAATAAACAGGATATGCTGGAGGGATAGATTTCTATCCCAGAGACTTCCTCTAGTCTGGAACAAGCTACGCATCTATGTCAAGCAAAGTTCTTCATTAGCACTCTTCAAGAAAAATCTTGATGAGAGGATGGGAAATAGGAAATACATCCCAGGGATCACTTCTGTGGCTCTGCTTGACAGGGATGCAGGAAATTAATTTTCTTGGGTGGCGTAAGCCAGGGAACCTTGTTGGCTAGGCTTACTTAGGCCCTCGGGCCGATAGCCTAGTACCTACCTATGAACCTATGAACTATTCCTGCTCTAATGCATTCACCCAATGATTCTTTGATTTCATTAATTCTAACGCACTAGACCAGCTTGAATCATTCCCCACAAGGGGAGATAGCATTTTAGACTTGGTTCTCACTAACATGGGTGACCGCTGCACCACACCCATAATATGTTCTTCCCTGGTGAGATCAGACCATCGGTCTGTCTCATTCAAAGTGTCTATCCCATCCAATACCACCTGCCAACCGTAACCAGGCAAAAGAAACTTCTCAAAAACTGACTACAACTTTCTAAGGGAGGGTATCAGTAGCTTCACACCACTGACTCCCTCAGAGGATGCAGACAAATAAGCTGAACAGTATGTCAGTGCAGTATACAAGCACCTGTACAACTGCAAGGACTTAGCCATACCCAACAGAACTAAAACCTGCTCCTCAAGGAAACACAAGCCTATCCAGGGTTGGGAGGGTGGCCTAGTGGTTAAGGTGTTTGCCTTACAAACACAAGGTGCAGGGTTTGAATCTCACAAGGGATACTTGGCTAGGCTTAAAATGGCTCACAAGGGCAGTTAGCTTAGTACTAATCTATGAACCTATGAACTGTGGTGGAAATCCTCTGTCAACAGGCTTTACAACAAAAGGAAGAAACTGTTGTTCAAGGGTAAAAAGGCACAAATGCCCATTTGGAAAAACTCCCTCCTTAGCCTCAACCAGCAAATTAGATCACTAGTGAGAACCTCCAAAGCCAATTATGAATCGAAACTAGCCTCCAAAATAAAGGATAACCACAAAGCCTTTTTCAGTTACTTCAGAAACCTCCATGGCAAAGCCTAGGTTTGTTCAGAATTAGTTCTTAACAGTACCACTTACACTGATCCTGTTGACTTAGCCAACCTGCTAGCAAATAGGTTCAGCACAAACTTCACACCCCTATCCCCCAAAAAGGCCCTTTCAACATCCCAGATACTTTCCCACACCTCACATCTCTGTAGATCAAGTGTTAAAGGCCATATCCAAGGCAAAGAACACAGCTTCCATGGGACCTGATAGTATTCCAGGCTGTATTCTGCAACATCTCCAGCAAGAACTAGCCTCGCCATTGAACACCCTATTCAACCATAGCCTAAGTATAGGCTTCTTTCCAGCAGAGTGAAGAACTGCCATTGTCATCCCTTTGCACAAAGATGGTGCCACTATTGACCCTGGAAACTATCACTCCATTAGCTTGACAAGACTGATCTGTAAGGCCATGGAGTGTATTATTATGGACCTCACAAACAAGGATACAGGCAATCTCCAAGAACTTGACCCCACCAGTTCGGATTCATCATGGGCAGATCTTGCCTGTTGAACCTGGTTGACATTTATTAGACTGTCACCAAGGCAGTGGATGAGGGAAAGTCAGTACATTGGCTTACCTTGACTTGGCCAAAGCCTTTGACACAATCCCTCACTTGGGCATCATCGAAAAGCTAACACAACTTGGTGTAAAAACCTATCTCATCAGGTGGGTGGCCAACTGGCTCACCGATAGGACTCACAAGGTCAAAATAGGTGCCACCACCTCTGACAGTAGACCGGTCACTAATGGTGTCCCCCAGGGATCTGTCCTTGGACCCCTATTGTTTGGCATCTACTTCTCAGAGGTCCAGGCAAAGACAAAAGGCATGTAGCTGAACCAAGTTTGGGGACAACTGTAAGTTGGGTGCTGTCATTGAGTTCCCAAATGATGTTAACATACTTCAAGAGGGTCTCACAGCAACAAATGACTGGTGCCAAAGTAATGACCTTAAGTTAAATGCAAAAAAATGTATTATCATACCATCTGACAAAAACACAGACCCTACTGATTACCACATCAACGCCAAACCCCTAAGCACACAACCTCTGGTGAGAGACCTAGGTACACAAGTTGAAAACAATCTCACATTGAACCACCATGTAGCAGAAGTAGTCAGAAAAGCCTTTTACTTGGTTCACCTCATAAGTAAAAGGATTGCATCCAGAAAAAGGGAGGTTATTACCTCTCTGTACTCCTCCCTCATTAGACCAATAATTGAGTACAATGCTCCGTTTGGTATGTACCTCTCCAAACACCTGCACCAACTGGAAAGGCCGCAGAAATACCTCACAAAAAGAATCAATGTCTTCCAACACCTGTTCTTTGTGGACAGGCTCAAATCACTATCACTCTACTCAGTATCATACAGATTGCTCAGAGGTGATCGGTGTCTTACCTACAAGGCAATCTCAGACCCTGCTCTACTAGAGATCTTCCATATCTGTAATTCTAACTCCTCGCACATTACCCAATCAAAAGGCTTAAATCTAATGTGTGACATTAACAAAACCTGCTCGAGAGACAGGTTTGTCTCCCAGAGGCTGCCCCGTTTCTGGAATAGACTCCCCATACACATCAAACAAAGTATGTTGCTGACCCTCTTCACACATAACCTTGATGAGTAGATGGGAAACCACAGATTTGTCCTAGGGTTCCACCTGTGTCCCTCATTGACAGGGGTGACAGGTGCTGATTGAGGTTTCTTTTTTGGGGATAAACTCTTGGCTAGGCTTGTAAGGGCCCCAGGGCAATTAGCCTAGTAATCTCCTATGATATGCATGTTCCATGTAGACTGATTAAACTTGACAGCAGGTCATTCAAGCCACATGTATAGAGGTCTGAACTTAAAATGCTATCATGATGAATACGTAACAATGATCTTTATTAATGAATAACTAAAATAGTATTGTAAACAACTGAGTTTTACATTTGGGGAGTGTTTTATTTGAACCCACAAAAAGTGACTACTGTAATACTGTACTTTTCCTTGCAAATGCAGTATAATGCAAGCAGTCTTCTTTTACATATTATAGATTCATGTTCACTGTTATTTGAGAATGTGCAACTGTTTAGTGTTACAGACCATAACTCTCAAACTTTTAGAGCAAGATATCTGGACAGATCATGAAATAATGAGGTTACAGTGACCCATAAACAGAAACATATCTTAAATATTAAGAAAAAGGCAAACAACCAGCTGGTAAATGTAAACTGTTCCACCAAACAGGCAAAGATAACAGCAAAGAAAAATATGGTAGCAGTTGTACGAAGTATAGCTCCAGCTACAAAGGTTTCATTTTGAAGCATGTCTTCAGTTCAAAGTAATTCCTAGGGGCCTACGAATATTGAAAATGCCTACTTATGGGTCCCAGTATCCAAAACTGTTAAGTAAATGGCAAACGATAAATTTAGAAGCAAGTTGTAGCTATCTAAGATTAATTAATGAGTTTTTTAGACCACAGGAAGAAACTCTTGCTACTAATATTATGCAACAACAAGAGACATTGTATGAACAGTTTCCTGAAATTGTTGTTGATAAAGCCATGAGCACAATAACTGAGAATGTTAGTGTATATGAACGCAAAACTATACAACAGAAAGGTAAAACATTAGAGAGGGATACTGCAGATTTTAAAAAAGGCCATGTCTTTTTTTGGCCTAGGCCATAAAGACCAGTAATAGCCACAGCTAATTCTAGTGGGATGAGAGCATCTAATGAAAAAATAAATGGAGTTGAAATAGCTCCCAGCCCATATCATAATTTTGTGGAGCACGACACAGATAGAGTAACAATGAATAGTTCTGTGATTCTTAAGTCAAACAAAGTAAAACAATGTGTATCCAAGGGGCTATTAACTCAAACAACAATGAACCCCACAAATCTAGCTGGTGAAATAATCAATTTGGATAATGCTATTTCACAAGTGGAAAATGAAATACCACCAGGCCAACCAGTAGTTAAAAGAAAAGAGAGCGTACAAAGCACAACACAAACCTTCCCATTATTTCCCCTACCTATACGCCAAGAGAGAGGAAGACAACCATACAGGTCCAACAGCAGAGGCAGGATGAAAAGGAAGGAGCAGCCAGAGATGATGGAATATCCCACGTTGAAGAAAATGTGGAACCAGATTTGGAGCAGAACATTGTATGGAATATATAGAGACAACATCTAACTGAAGATGAAATTTTAGTGCTACAAAAAGGTCTATCATTTATTCCTGCTCAGGCAGCAGACATTCCGGACACTATAATTGATTTAAAAATGTTTTTAAGAAATGTTATGTTAAAATGTAACTTTTTTAATAAAATGAAGCAAGGAGTAACAACCTTTAGGAAACCTAGTAGTTACATGTCACCTAAACATCCTATCTTAGAAGCATTTGGTAGGATGTGTGAAGATGAGCTGTGTAACACATTAAATACACATTCCAAGAATGACAAATATAAGAATTTAAGTTGGAAGGAGAAGAGGGCCCTATCAGGACTGATAGAAAGTATACAAATTGTAGTTAGACCTGCAGACAAAGGGGGTATGACTGTTATCATGGATAGAGAATACTATTATAGTTCATTACATAACATGCTTGCCGATGACAAAGTGTATAAGCTTGTTACTATCAATTATATCCAAGATAGGTATAGAGTTATTAGGATTATTATTAATGATTTCATGATTAATTATGGTATCTCAATGGAACTGGTTCAGTTCCTGATAGTTGAACATGCGGTTATACCCTCATTTCAAGGGCCACCTAAGACACATAAGGACCCTCAGTTTCCACCTTTTAGACCTATAGTTGCAGGCCGAGGTTGGATCACTGAACCATTTTCCATTTTTATAGAAAAGAAAATTAGACCTATCTTGGATAAATCTCAGGTGGTGTTGAAAGATTCCAAGCACTTCCTAGAGAGCCTATATACATACAGCGAAACGTCAACTATGAGTGGGGAACACTATTTAGTCACCCTCAATGTAACCTCCCTTTTTACATCAATACTGAATGGTGAAGGTGTTGAATACTTACATAGATTTCTTCACCATAACAGTGACTATGGAGGACAGCTCATAGACATGATATGTAGGTTTATGGAAGTTGTGTTGGAAAATAATATGTTTGGTTTTGATAGCAAATACTACTTACAATGCGACGGTGTAGCTATGGGAACATGCTGTGCTAACAGCTATGTCAACGCAGTTATGGCTCAATGGCAAGTGGAACAGTTGTTCCTCCTAGAAATGTATAAGAACCATGTGATGTTTTACCATAGATTTGTGGATGATATTTTTCTTGTGTGGGACAGTACCCTTCCAGCACTTAATAAATGTATCAGTGATGCAGAAGTTACTACTAGCTTCCTGAGGTTTACAATGAATCATTCACTTGAAGGGATGCCATTCTTGGACATATTTGTAATGTAAGGAAATGAAGGTATGTTTGACACCAAACTTTATAGAAACCTGTGCTATCATAACACATTACTGTATAGGATAAGCATGCACCCTAGAAAAACCTTTTCAAATATAGTTAAAGGAGAAGGAATGAGGGTTTCACATTTGAGCAACCAGGAACCCACATTCGAAGAAGGATTGGTAACCCTGCAAAATAATTTATATGATAGAGGTTATAAAAAGAAGGAAGTGACTGATAAGTTGGGAGAAGTAAAGAAACTTAGGGAAGGAAGAGCAAGGCCATATTTTTCAAATAAGACAGATCAAGCAATAAATAGAACTGATACAAGGATTAATAAGAATGTAGTTAATGTCTCTATATCATATACAAGTGATGTAAGGAAAGTAAGGGATGCCTTTAATAAACACTGGCCACTTCTTATGACAGATAGAAGAATTAGGGAAGTGGTTGGAGATTGTCCTAGTTTTATTTTTAAAAATAGGAACAATCTTAAACGCATGTTATGCTACTCCAGGAATTTACCTGAAAGTAATCTAAATGCATGGAAAGGTACCAGGGCATGTACCAGTTGCAGTGTGTGTCAATATGTTAAAAATACTGATGAGGTTATCCATCCAGTCACTGGTAATAAATATAAATTGAATGGAGCAGTCACCTGTAGCAGTATGAATATCATTTATGCAGCACAATGTGACTGCGGTTTACACTTCTATGTAGGCAAAACAAACAGGACAGTTAGAGAACGCATAAAGGAACATATTAGTAGAATAGGAATTCTGTAAGTGCCTTGTCTAAATACATAGAGAGAAGTGGTATATACCATGACTTTAAATTTATAGCATTAGAAGAAGTTATTATTGGGCAAAGGCTGGGTAATATTAAGAATGTGACAGAAAGAAGTGAGCTCAGATGGATACTCAAACTCAGAGCAGATAAGGAGAAGGGGTTGAATGGTAAAGTTTCTATTAAAAGTGCTTTAGAAGAACGAGGAATACCTAGAAAATAGTGATATATATTATAGTTAATAGGTGGTATTAGAAATATTTCCACTTAGTAAGAACACTGTGGAATACTACCTAACTTGACGTAACATCATTCACCTAAATATGCTTGTAAATATGGGCTATAAGACTGCCAAAAACAAGACTTGAGAATTTTACCCTACTTATAAACATATTTGAGGATAGAGTTTATCCATCACAAAGCAGTGATATTGTCTGTGTATAATACATTTATTACTCATTTAGTACTATGTGAGTAATTACTTGTACATTGCATATATTTACAACTATGCATAATTTATTTGCTATATTAGAATCACCTTCTCATCTTATATATATATATATATATATATATATATATATATATATATATATATATATATATATATATATATATAAATATTTTATCATATAGATGTATTACATAACTATAATTATAGGTTCATAGGTTCATAGGTAGGTACTAGGCTATCGGCCCGAGGGCCTACGTAAGCCTAGCCAACAAGGTTCCCTGGCTTACGCCACCCAAGAAAGTTATTTTCCTGTGCCACTGTCGAGCAGAGACACAGAAGTGATCCCCAGGATGTATTTCCTATTTCCCATCCACTCATCAAGATTTTTCTTGAAAAGTGCTAATGAAGAACTTTGCTTGACATAGATGGGTAGCCTGTTCCAGAGTATGGCAAGTCTCTGTGACAGGAATCTATCCCTACAGCATGTCCTGTTTATTGTGGTGACAAGGTTTACATCCCTATACCATGTAGCATGGAGGTATTGGGATTTCTTTAGGTGTAGCATGTCCAACATAGCTTTATATGTTAGGTAGAGATCACCTCGGAGTAGGTGATATTCTACGGAGTAAAGCTGGGGTTTTTTGAGACAGTCAGTGTAGGGCAGTAATCCTCTTTGTGAGATACTTCTGTGGCCTTTCCAGCTGCTGCAGATGTCTTGTGAGGTACATTCCAGAAGGGGAGTTGTACTCTATAATGGGTCTAATCAGTGTTGAGTAGAGGGGAACAATATATACATAGAGTTACCTCTATTTAATTTATATTGCAGGGTCAAGCATCCATCCATCTTTAAATGGCTGCTAGAAGACCCTATTTGTATAAAATACACTATATTTAAAGCACTATATAGTTGTGTATGAATGCCTTTGGTAAACAGCAATACACTGTTCCGGGTGTGCTATGAAGTATATACTAGGGGCCCATAGTTAGGGCATGAATATGAAATAAGTCCTTTTTTTATACAAACTGGTGATGTATATATTTGCACCTATTTGCCTATATATATAAATATATATATATATATATATATATATATATATATATATATATATATATATATATATATATATATATAAATAACTATTAGTATCCATGGAATATATATTTTATGGCCTGAATGGGTTGCCCAGAGGTATAGAGTTAAAGTCATGTCTATTATATTTGTATAAAATTGTGCCTGGATATATGCATATAATTTGCTGAGTGCTTTTATTACATATATTTGATTGACATATGAAAAACAGAAATGCAACAATATGATTTGCTTCTATGGGAAAAGCATAAACTTCCCTTGATTAAAACTGTCTACATATATAAATTTGTGACCTGGTGTACTCTAAATAATCTAGCAAATGGTACATATTCTATGTTACTTGGTTGTTTATCATAATTAAATGAAGAAAGTGGGAAGAAGTAAAACGGAGCATTTGCTAAGTGTGATGATGTCATTGTGCATGCGCAAAGGCGCTGCAATGACGACGAACACAATGCTCTCATTTTTAACATTTCTAAATTTTGGAAATGGAATATACCACAATGCGGGAGCAATATAAGCATATCTTAAATGGATTACACTCTCTGGATAAGTTTCACAGTTGAAAATGTGAGGAGAATAAGTTGAGTTCTAAAATGGAATTTGAACACATGGCATGGGTAATTTGTTTGCATTTTAAACTGTAGTTTTATTTACACTGTTAGAAGTATAGAAGGTTAGACCTAGATTTGTTATAGTAATAATTTTTAAGTAATAGCATATATCTGAAGCAAAGCATACAATATAGTACAATATGATTTTAGCATTTGCTAACATTTAGCATGATTTGTTTGCATTTTAAACCACAGCTTTACTTACATTGTTGGAAGTAATAGGAATGTATAGAAGGTTAGACCTAGATTTGTTAATGTAATAATTTTTAAGTAACAGCATATATCTGAAGCAAAGCATACAACATAGTGCAATATGATTTTAGCAAAGTATATATAATGAAAAGAGACTTTAGTGTCATTGTAATAATGATGTTTAGCAGAATATATAGCATTTGACATGCTGCTGACAGAAGCAATGCTTTGAAATGTTTCTAAATATTTAAATGCTTCTAAATATTTAAATGCTTGTAGATGCCTATGAAAGCTTTGATTGCTGAATATGATTTTTAACATGCTATAAAAATTGCATTTAAAAGCAATACTATGCTATATAGATGAAGGGACTGATGTTTTTAAAACAGGGTGTACCTGAAGCAACTTGACTTGACTGGGAGTGGTCTCTCAGGTAAATGAGGTACACAGGGTTAGCTTTAAAAACATTTATATGTGTGTGTTTTTACATTTATATACGGTCTGAAGAGTGCTTTCCGAATATTAAAGTTCTTGGTTTATTTTATGTGGTCTGGAGCTATACTTCGTACAACTGCTACCATATTTGTCTTTGCTGATATCTTAAATATTGCTTTAACACACATGGAAAGTTGCATAGGTCTGTATTAGCATACATCTTGACAGTTTTGTGTGTGTCCCAATTATAATGATAACAATCTTCAGCAGGCTATTGTTGTTCCTGGTTTATAGGTATTACATTACATTTCAATATTGTTGCAAACTTAAACAGTATTATATAGTTGTAAAGGGTGGTTTGACCCAACTAATCCTGTCTTCTCTGTAATAGTGGACTGCTGTTTTATCGTACATACTAATGCAAGCATTCTATTCATTTACAATTGAAAAATGCATACTCAATGTGATAAAAGTGTCGAACACACTAAGCTGTATTTACTCTTAGTGTGAAAATAACAGTACTGTTTGGATGCATGTATACCACTTGTGTCTCTCATCCATGCCAATCTTGCTTCATACGTTCGTAGATTAAGTAATCTATCAGCATCAGATGTGGAAAAAGCAGAACACAACAGAATACCATTAAGAATACTAATCCTGAACAAATGTAGCTGCTCTTACAAGTACTGCCTGTAAGTGATACATACACATCTGTGGAGTGCAGCCAGTATGACATTCCTTGATCCAGTGGTCAAAGGTATCCCTCTTCCTCATCCTGAGGTCTTGGTTGTGATTCCTGCACTGTTCGCCAGTGCGGGGGATACTAGTAATTCCGGGCCAAACTATTCCATGCATCTGATTTGTAATCAGCTCCATGATAGCACTCCTGCAGCAGCCGAGGACCAGACTCATTCACTAGGAGTCCAACAAACACTTTGGACTCCTGCACACCTCACCTTTGAGACCGAAATCTCTAAATATCTACATGAACACCAGCCATGTTTAATGCAGATGAACACCAGTCTATAATGACATTTCTCACCCATTCCAGTTATGATAGATACTGAGAGCATCTACTTTTGGATTTTGTGACATTTGCAAATGGTGTACATTGCTTAGCATGGAGAAAACACAGGCAATATGTTTGCGCAATAGTAAAGAATAAAATTATGTTAACCAATACAGATACATAAGTACATAAATGACAATATTAATGTGTCAGCCATCAGGAAAAAATTATAATGTAAGAAATACTAGGTCAACTGCTATAATTGAGGGTGGCTATAATGTGAAATGGGACACTATTGAAAAAAGGCAGATGTTTGCTGTATTAGAACCCTGACCCTTCTCTATGGTGGTCCTACACTTACAGCTGTTCCCAGAAGAAGAATGAAAGAAAATATGCCTGTGTTTAATGTCTTTGCTATGCAATGCATGGTCACAATATTAAATTACAAATTGCCATCTTTGTATTCAAACCCAGGACCATGTGAACTTCAGCCCAACACTTAACATCCGCAGGCACAGGAAAAGTTACAAGATCATCTAATACATTGGTATTCATCTTGAAATTCATGCTGTTAAACATAGTGCAACAGAGCTTTGCAGGTTTGTGCCATGTAGACTTACATGAATATAATGCATCCCAGGTATATTTTTAGATGTTTGGGTCCTGTCTACTACCTGGGTGGCTCAATTGAGCAGTTGGTGCACTCCTGATGTGGGCGCAAACCAGCTGAGAATAGCCAAAGCAGTTTATGCTAAGTGCAGCACCACACAAACAGTGGGCCAAAATTTAAGAGAGAAAAATTTAGTAATAGCAGGCAGCCAAATAAGTCAATGTATGACATACACAGTATACTATGTTACTATACAGGAACTATGTCTACATAGGTCTGGAATCCAATTCACCATCCAATGCACATTCAGAACACAGGATGGGTGCCTTAACCTTGTTTTACACACATACACCTTTGTAACAAGCATCAACAGTCATCCAACACATGAACAAATTGAACAGAATGTACAGTTTTATTAAAATATTAAGTTACCTGTACATGTAGTGAACTGTTTCTGTTTTAAAATACTGCACTTAGTGATTACACACCCTATTATGATTTTTTTGTTTGCAAACATACAGCAGTGTTTTACCTTCCTGTGTTCCTTGGTCATTTGGCAGTTATCTGTCTAGTACTCTGGGACATACAGTGTACACCATCCTATATCACTGCATTTACAATGTCAAATGAGATTAACTGGGAATAATCTGATATGCAGTTGCCAAATAAGGAAAGCCATTTTGGATGTCACAAACAAGCACTGGCTGTTCTTTTGGGGGTGGGGGAGCAAAGTTGTGCTCCTGCTATGGTAGTAGCAAGACTGTGTTGGTCTGGTTACTCTGCATGTCTAGCATCCTGCCTGTTGTCTGATTTAGGTAGGATTGAGAAGTCTGAAACTGCAATGTGTACCCTTACTGTTGAACTGTTATCTCTAATGCTTCCCTAGTACTGAAGTATAGTGATGTAGGAGGATGGTTTTAGGCTCCTAGGTAGTGAGTCAGTGTACTATGGCTTGTCTCATGGCCAAGGCAAAGACATACAGAGCATGCCTATGTCTGCCTACAACCACACCTGCTGCTGGTTCATCCTCTGAATCATCATTGGCCTGTGGCTGTGTTGACCTTGGCATTGTTGGGAGGATGTATTTCCCTTCCCCTTGCTGATCCTGCTGCAGATGTTCCCAACTAGAATAACTTGGGTAGCATAGCACATGCTATGAATATTGAGGGACATGTCAGTGGTTTGTAACGGTGGCCTTGGCCAGAGGTATGTAGGCACTGAGTGCAGTAGCTGAAAAATAGCCTCTGTGACATTACAGTTTGGACTATGTGTCTCATTAAAGTGTTCCTCTGTGTGCGTGCATTTCTGATGGGTTTCAGCACCCATGACTAGAGTGCATAGCATGCATCCACCCCTATTTGAGCCTGTGAGATACTCCCCGTATCACACATCTGGTGCAGTTGGGAGATCTGGCACATATGGAAGCCATGTTAACTGCAAGGACTGCCAACACACATGTTCCAGATGACTCCCAGGCCATTACACATGACTTGGCAGTTGTGCAAGTGGTAGACCTTATGGTTTATGTTGACCCTGCCCTGCTCCCCAGGTGTTTTTCTCATATGTACATGACAGAGATGTATGGCACACATCTCTTAAGGGTAGTGCGATACAGGGTACAATTGCAGCATTCTTGTGACCCTCTCCTCAGAACTACTGATAAAATATATGTGCTCTCTACCATGTTGTAGCATTGCATGCAGGAATGTTTGGAAGATCCTGGATGCTGATGCCTATTACACACCAAGCATGTCCCCTTGTAGTCTGTGAAAGGTACCTGTGGCTAAGATTCTAAGTTCAACACATACTTTACTTTTCACTGTGATGGGTTCCCCTGTGTTCGGCTCTGACTGTGAGTCAAGGCTGCCAGAGGTCGCACACATCCTGTACTGTATCCTTGGCCTGCAAATTCTTCACCACCACTGTTTATGGCTATTGGCAGCAGCAGCAGCATTGTCTTCAGCCTGCAGCACAGACAAATGTATTAGACAAGCATCAGCTTCCAACAGGCTGTCAGCGATTACTTTGTGTCTGCACTTCACTATTTTCACAAACAGCATCAAAGAAACAAGGATGGACTCTACAGGGATGCTTTATAAATTGTTGACTAGCTCTGCAAGATTGGATGATCAGCATGAAATTCAGCTGTGTATGTTGTAATTAGTATCTCTGAAACACAGACTAGGACAGATGCAATCAATTACTAATGTAATTCATTACAAAAAGCCAAATGTGTAGGTAGGCAAACTGATGTGGATGAGAGTTATTGTATTGTTGAACTCAGTTACACATTAATTTTGAATATTAATTTCTACAGCAAGTATGTATCCAGTTTGCTAACTATGTAAAGCATATGCTGGAATGTAGTTAAGGATAATGTGCCATAAATCTGTATGCATGTTGTTGAACTGTAATCATGGCATGGTCTTGTTTTACAAGCAGTATCAGAGGTATGGAGGATGCAGGGCAGGCTGAAAATATAATGTTGTGTGATAACAATGTGCATATGTTTCAGTGAAATTACCTTTGGTAGCACTTCTAGCATGTTAACAGTTGTTTGGTTAGCAAGATTGTTTCTAAGCCTGTTTTTTGTTTCCGGGGGTGCAAAAATAAGTTCCTGCTATGACACAAACTACCATGGACTGTTACTTTTGGTGCGTGAGCATAGTTGAGTATCTGTTATGGCATAAACAAGGATATGTTCCTCTTGTTACTCTCCTTGTTTTGTACCCTCCATTGTTATGTTTTGACCACTGTTGAATATTTATAATTTACCAAGTGGGGAATACTACCTGTCAACTCTGCAAATTTTTGCTGAATATCCAGAATATTGACTCATATTTCTGGCCTGTACTTCATATCATAGTGATTTCCTGTAAAATAATTGTCAAGTCATGAAAGCTTGTAGACAGAAAATTATTTATTTATTGTGACATTTGTTAACTGGGTATGTCCGTCTGAGAAAAAGCCCTTATTACAGCAGAGGCCGGGGGGAGGGGAGATACTTGCAGAAAATTATTACAATGGTAGGACAGCAGTAATATCACCAGGGTTTAATAGTACATGTTTGAGAAATTTAATTTTGATTTACTATATGACAAGATATTTGACATACATAGTACAATATAGTGGTCTGTCAGTGGGAGGAGATGAGGGTGCAAGTAGCAATTAAATGGTGGTAAAAGAGAGAAAATATCAGATGTAGATCTGAAGTAGGAGATGTGAAGGTAGGAGGGAGAAGTTGTAAGACTAATAGTGTGTAGAGGAGTAGACAGTGGACAGAAAGATAGAGCAAGGGTGAGTCGAGAGAGAGGCAGAGTTATTGGTATTATTTTGGCATGTACAGACCCTAGTTTTTAGTAGGGATTTTTGAAGCTTTGAGTGTGGGGCAGATTTCTGATGCTCATTGGAAGGTTGCTTCAAACTACGGCAACTGAGTAGTTATATAAACCCTGTCCAAATTTTAATTTTTGGCTTAGGTATAGCTGAGGGAAACTGGTCAGTACTTCTAAAAGAGCAGGTGGGGGTTTATTGGGATACAAAAGAAGATGTGGCGGAACAGAAGGAGGAATTGTTTATGAAGGAGTGAATAAGAGATAGATGGGGGAGTAAGAATAGATGGGGAAATTCTAGCCAGTGTAGGGTTAGTAGAGAAAAGCAGTGGTGAGAGTTGTAGGATTGGTTTGCAGAGAACCTGGTAACTTTTTATGCTTAGCCTTGACAGAGAACTGTAGGTTTGTTATGGCTGGTGAGACTTAGAGAAGCCTAGATAGAAGATAGGCATAGGCTACAGAAAGTCTAGAGTATTTGTGAGATACTTTTTAGTTCTATAAAACAGTCCTAGTTTTGGTGTGTCTTCTTTCTAGAGCTCAGTACATGCAGATCAAATTTAAGTTGGTTGTCAATGAGTGCGTCCAATAATTTAATGCGTGTGTCTACATTTATGACAGTGTTGATAAGTGATGTGATGGAGAATGATGGTTTGTGATGAGAAAGGGACTTAAGCATAAATACAAGTTTTTTTTTTTTTTTTTTTTTTGGATTGACTATGAGTTGATTGTTGGTGAGACAATTTTCTACTCTGTGAAAGGAGTTTTGGGTTAGGGAGGGGAGGTCAGTGAGATTGGATATGATAGTAGAGTCATCAGTATATTATATGAGTGATGAATGAGAGCAGGAAGTCTGAAGAGAGTTAGTGAAAATATTGAATAGTAGTGGTCCATGGATAGATCTTTGTTGTACACCTGCACTGACTGGGAGAAAGTGGGAGAAGGAAGAGAGCCATGTCACAGATTTCTGCCTGTTGGAGAGGTAGCTAAAAATCCATGTCAAGATAGGGTTACAGATATTAAGGTTGGATAATTTGGTAAGGACCTTTGAGTGAGGGACAGTGTCAAAGGCTTTGGAGAGGTCTAGGAATAGAATGGACATTAATTTGTTATTATCTCTCTTGTGCGATAGTTTTAGTGAAGAAAATTAGAGCAGGTATAGTGCTATGGTAAGGGTGTAAACCATGCTGGGTGGGTGTGAGTAGGTTTTTCTCTAGGAGGTAATCAAGGAGTTGCTTATGAATGCTTTTTTTCTAGTAACTTGGAAAGAGGGGATATAATGGCTATGGGGTGGTAGTTAGAGAGGTCTGTGGAGTGACCTCCCCTGTGGATAGGAATAGTATACAATTGTTTCCATACAGAGGGAACAGTGGATTCTTGGCTAGATCAGTTAATAAGGATGGAGATGGCATAGGCTACAGAGCTAGTGCGAGCTTTAGGAAGTAAGGTGGTAGGTTGTCTGCTGACGAAGAGCATGGCTTGAGATTGCTGAGAAGAGATTTTATGTATGACGTGGGGATCTGTGTGAGTGAGAAGGTGGCAGTATTGGCAGGGGGGTATGTGAAAGGTTAGTGGTGTTACTATTGAGGGATACTTGGGAGATGGAGACTGTCAAGTAAGAGTTAAAAATGTTGCTGTCTCAAGAGGAGAACTGTTAAGACAAGGGTTAGGTGATGTAGGGTTGCCAGGATGGAGAATTTTATGAATACTGTTCTGAAATTTTCTAGGGTTCCTGTGATGATTAGCTTGTGGTTTAAGATAGTAGTTTTTCTTGTCAGTGGTGACCTGCCTTTTAATGAGGTTATGGATTTTCTTGTAGTTTTAGAGGTGGAACTGGGATTTAGATTTTATCCAGTATTTCCAGTTGTCTCTTTCAAGCATTAGTGAGCGGGTGGACTTTGATAGCCAAGGTGAAGGGTGGGATTTTATTCTAATTTTCCTGTGGGGAGCCAGGGAGGGGAGTATACCAAGGAACATAGTGTTGAATTTCAGAACAGCTTCATCAAGGGGTAGGTGGATAAGAAAAGATCCGTTTTTGGTGGACAGCAAGCCATTTACTAGTATAGGGTCAAAATTGAAAGGGTACATTGTTCTATATATTTATGTGTTTTGCAGTGTTGTAGGGTAAATCTTTGGATGCAGATGGCTAAGTTGTCACTTAGAGAGTCGAGTAGTGTTTTAGGGTTATGGTATAGGTTAGGACTGGAAACAAGAGTCCAGTCCAGGATAGTGCCAGAGTTAGTTGTCTTACTTAAATGGGTAGGGGTAGTGATGAGCTAAATGAAGCCATGAAGGTTTTTAGTACAGTTAAGGGATTCAGGGATGATGGTTTGTCAGTCGATGCTGATGTCACCTAGTATTATAGTTTCATTAGGTATGGCGTAAGTTAGCCAGGAGTGACATTGTTCAAGTATGGGTATATTATTGCCTGGAGGGATGTAGTTACCATCAATGATAAGTTTTTTGTGGCTGTTAAGTTTGCAGTTGACCATTAAGAGTTGTGCTGGTTGGAAGTTAGGGAGGGAGAGTTTAACAGGGGGTATGTTGAGTGGTTCAGAATAGAATATAGCTATGCCTCCACCTTTTTTATGGATCCTGTCTAAGGGGAAGTTGTTGTATCCAGGTGGAATAATTTCATTATCAGTGTTGTGGGGTTTAAGCCATGTTTCTGTAAGAGTTAGTATATCAGCTAAGAACTGGGCAGTCCAGGAGTGGAATTCACTGACTTTACTGAGAATGCTCTGTATGTTCAGGGACTATAATGTTAAGATTTTGGAGGGGGAGATAAGGGATGGGGAGAGTGTTATGGGTGGTGTTATTGATAGGGCTAGGGTTTAGGTGGCTATCTCCTGACAGAAATAATATTTTAGAGTTTATTGTTAAAGTAAGAAGTTCTGGGCATAAGATAATGATGACATAGATCTGAGTTTCACACTTCATACCCTGCAGAGATGTCATGCTAAAGCAATACCTGTTATCCTATCAACTTTCAGGGTTTGTAAGCGCAATATTTCTACATTGTCCCTATTCTTGGCCCTTTGACCAACCATTATTTATGGCTTTTTACAAACACCTTACTCTAGGAGGTTGCAGGGTATGACTGTCTGCAATAGTGACAGCAGTGTAAACTGTTTCGCATATATTGCAGGACACTAGTGCAGGTATTAATGTATTCCTGTATTTTGTCCTTTTATCACTAGTGATTATGGACATGATTCTGTGTCCCCTGCACCAACTGATGTCAGTGTCTCATCTGATTCTGATGATGGTGGTGGCCCCAATGTGAGGCACAGCTGGAGGTTGCAGTGGTAGAATCTGACACAGAGATTGACACTCAGTGACTACCCTCATTGTCCCTGTGCACAGCCAGTACTCCTACACATCCCCAGTCCACTGAGGCCACAGGTATTGGACTGGTGGAGGGTGAAGACATTGACCAGGGAAGTGTGGCTACCACTGTTTCACAGCCTGTAGACTCTGGCCATAGCAGAACTGTTAGCAAGGTGCCACGCAGGGGGCTTGATAGTGGTGATTGGAGGAGGCCTGCTGTTCATCCTCCACTTGGTGCAGGTGTCGCTTCACGTGTAACACAACATGTGTTTTGGGCCATTATGGAGGCACAGACATGTTCAGAAAGGTGTTCTAGAGAAATGCTCAGGGTTATTGACGTGGCACAGTCTGACATTTGTGACTGCCTCCACAGTGTTGTTGATTCCATGCATAAGGATCAATAACACATTGTAGTGAGGTGTGTCTGTGATGGACTGAGAAATATCTGTCATGGAATGCACATTGTCTGTGATGGAGCATCTGCTGAGAGGGGAACGTCGGCCTCATGGGCATAGGTCAGCAACTACATCTGCTGACAGCCAACTTAGCCATGTCTGATCATACTCCCATAGTGACAGTACTCACACTGCTCAATCCGGGAGTCTGGTGTCTGCACCCAGGCATGGCGGGCCATGGGTTCATGGTTCTGAGTGTTCCCATGAAGGAAGTACATCCAGCAGACATCTGTAACCTACAGGTAGTAGCCCTGCATCTGACCTTTGGCATGGAGATGCCAGTGTAACTCAGTGCAACTTCTGATAGAGCCATGATAGAGCCAGTTCTCATGGTCGGGGGCAAAAACAATGAACTATCAACTCCATCATGTATGGTTCACATCTGTCTGACATATAGACATGTACAGCTACCACTGAGCTTGACTGTGTGAATGCAAACACTCACACACCAGTATTACATTGACAGCACCTACAGACACACACACAACATTTTCATGGTCCATCTTGCCTGCTTCACTTCCTTACTCACACATCTTATGTGTCAGCCTATGCCTCCTGCACCCTCACACAACACCCTGTGCAAGTGATGATAACTGTGCCATATCCCTGTTTTCTATCTCTTGGGTCAGGGATAGTAAAGCTGTGTGTCTGATGCACAGGGTGAATATTTACATAAAAGATGACTACATATGCATGTGTGGTGTTGAACTGATGATTGTACCTATCAGTTATATAGTACTTGGCTAGTTAGAGAGATGCTACCATCATCCTTTCACTTCTGTACAGTGGATGCTGTCATAGTGACTTTTCTAACATACAAGTTGACATATCCCCTGTACTTATTTTAATTACTCAGTTTTGATGCACATCAGATGTCACAACATCAGAGTGAGACATCAGGATTTTAGGCATATACTGTACTCTATTTTCATCAAAACAGTAATATTTTATATCATTATTTCTGGCATGTACATCAACATAGCTTCATACGTACATAGGGTGTTACTAGGCCAATGACCTTATGTTGTTTAGAAGTCTAGCCATGATATCACAATATAAAAGTTGATGTCAAACATCATGTATGGGCAAGACTTATTCTAGGAAGGACTATACATGTTCACATATCTGCTAGCTGTTTCTTAATTTACACAGATTCAGTGTGTGCAATGCCATCCACAATTAATTCAGCACATATCTGAGTTATACCTTTGATGTTGTAGATGTAACAGAGGAAAGCCTTATTGTTATCCTTCACTATGATTTGACATATTTCCCATAGCTGCTGTATGAGGATTTTACAAGGTGTCTTATTGTCTTGATTTGGCTGGGGATGTTAGTCCTCCAGTTTGGGATTTACACTTTTGTATTTGTAAACTTCAGCCTGGTTCACTTACTGTATACTCAGGCAATGTCAGTCATCCATTAGCATGGTTATGATTTTATTAAGGATCTTTATTTGATTCTATCAGTTACGTCCAAGTCTATACATTTGTGTAGATGTATGTCTTACTATAGTAGTCAGTGTCATCTGTGGAAAGCAGAGTGTGGAAGATGAGTATACCATCCCTTAGCATGTTGAGTTTATGTTGGAAAATGTATGCTCATTTGACATATCATTTTTTAATTCTGTAGGTATTACAAATCATGAATAAATGCTTTATGGTTGGATTGAAACAGTGCAGCCCTACACATGAGAGGTTGCATTGGTCAGTGCCATTTGTGAGGACTAGATCTAGAATATTACAGACACTTTTGGAGTTCTGCAGTCTTACTTCCATGGCATATCAGTTATCAAAGTCCGGGAATTATTGTGCAACTGAGTTTGGCCTCATATAAGTTGCACAATAAATGTAGTTAGAGTTGTTATCATAGCTGAGTAGGAGGTTTTGTTCAACTTTAATTGTTACAAGTACTTAGAACTATGCTGCATGTCCTTTCTTGTTCATGGAAATAGACATAACTGTCAATAACATTTGTGGTTTCTTAACCACAGTAAATTGGAGTTACATTAACTCCATAGACTTATTTTAGCTAACCCCTTTAGAAGAGGAATTATCTTCAGTGAGGGGAGATAATCCACCTCTTATGGTTCCCAGAACTTCAAATTGCAGTCTGAATGTGTGAAAGACATTGTAACCTTGCAAGCCCAGGTTACTTACTGCAGCCTTGAATCAGGTGTCTATGACTGGGCAGACATCCAACATTTCCATTGTGACAAATGCTGACAGAGAGCACAGTTTCTGATATTAACTCCTACAGTTTAGCAGTATGAGCCATACTTTGTGGCAGTTACATATTTTCACGTAGTAACCTCTGTTTTTGTGACAGTGCCTAATGAAGGCATTATGGATGAGGCACGTGCCTTAGCCAGGAAACAAAAGCCTAGAGGTGCCAGGTGAAGTACATGTCTTGCAAAGCAGTGTAGTCTATCCATAATGTCATCCCACACTGACAGGAACTGGAGCCCCTTAGAATGACACCAGACACAACTAATTTCAGACAATTGTCTGTTCTTTATATTGTTGTGTCATCCTAGGTGAGCTTGTCATGATGTTCACACATAGGGACATAAATGGCTGGGACACACATTTAGTGAGCTCAATCATGTCTGTCTCTATATAATCACTATAGATAAGTCTCAAGTTGTGCATACCAACACCAACTGTGATAGATTAATAGTGGGACTTGTTGTGGAAAGGCTTGATTGCATGTGTGGTTTGGCAATTACTTGTGACACACAGCTGACCCTACATTTCTCTTTGTTTAAGCTGGAGAGTGGAGCAGGTGTATGTCTCACTGTACAATCAACTGTAAGGACAACCTTTGCAATAGATAACTATTGCCTTAGGCACATCCTTGTTGAGATGCTGGTGTTCCTTTTTTTATGTGTATTGTGTGCTTTGGGTTTAGTATTAGGTATACCATGCTTGTGTTTTGGATGTCTATGCTGTTTCTTTAGTGTGCTGGAGACTACCCCTGCCCATGATGGTACTTCATTGATGTAGTACAGGCCTGAGGCATCATTATCTGCTCTAAGTCAATAAAGATATGTCACCTAGGCTATCAGATGTGGGACACTGACAGCTCCTAATATATGGTGTGATCCTGGTATCTGTATAGCGAATGAGCAAAGGATGGGTATATGTGGTATTGTGTTATTTTTTGGAGACTAATATATGGGGTGTACAGTATGAGGGCTATTCAAAGTGTGAGCTATACTTCTGTTATATAGAAATTAGGTATGACACTACTGCTTGTTTAACTGACATTTTGCCAGTTATGTTGAACTGTAAAATATCTCCTCGGCTAGATAGCATCAACCAGTATTAAGGTAAAAGAAGTTAGTTGCTGTTTCTGCATCTATAACCATAAGGAGTTAAGCTCCTGCACACAAAAAAGAGTAGAGCAGCTAAGACAATAAAACAGTGTTAAAGCTCAAAAAGTATGCCAGAAACAGTTACCTTACAATATACAGTCCTACTGTGCACTCCAGGCACAAGGTTACAGGGGTGTTTTCTCACAAAGCATATGTCATGATGTTTACTTATCAATAGGTGAACTGAACTGGATTCATGAAGTGTGAATCCAATTTATAGAGTGGGTAACACAACTGCAACAGAAAGCAGTAAATGACTATTTGTTTGCTCATAACATTACATAGGCAATAGAGCCAAAACCAGTAGTTTTTTTTAAAGTAATCATAGCAAGACAAATAACATTAACTAACATTTTATTACATAACTAACAGCAGCAATTGCACATACTGCAGGGCTTTCATGTCATAACAGTGGGTAAATAAAATAGCATGATGACTGTACTTAAAACAGTGTTCATTAGGCTGCTGTAGGACAGTCTTTGTGTAATGTCCAGAAACAATTCTGACACCTCACCCAGTTGATGCCGTGAGAAGTGAACTGTTACTTATCTAAGTACAGAGACTACAAAACACAGTACTTAATGCACCCACCAAAGCATAAGTCTGGTATTAACATGAGTGCAGGTGGTCTTATAGTACATGACATCAGCAGGCCTGTGGAGATGTAATTTGGGATAAACACTTCACTCTCTTGTATAGACACACACACACACACACACACACACACACACACACACACACACACACACACACACACACACAGTTGACTGCAGTAAGAATAGAACTCCTACCTATCTAAGCACAAAGACTACAGAACACAGTATTGAATGCACACACCACTGCACAAGTCGGATTTAAACACGACTGCATGTTTTCTTATAGTAGATGACATCAGCAGGCCATGTGGGGAACAAGAGGCTGGAGGTCTACTAGAAATGGATGTTTGTGCAAGCACAAAAATATTCCAAAACCATGACATTGGCGATGTCAGTTTAGGATACACAAGCACACAGTTAACTACAGTGAGAATAAAACCCCTATCTATCTAAATACAAAGACCACAAAACATAGAACGTAACACATGTGCCATGGCACAAGTCTGATTTCAACAGGACTGCATGTGGTCTTCTATTACATGACATCAGCAGGCCAAGTAGGGGACAAGAGGTTGGATACCTGCTAGAAATGGATGTTTGTGCAAGCACAAAAACACTGCAAAACCATGCCATTGGAGATGTCAGTCTGGGATACACACTTCCACTCTCTTTTACAGACACACACACATGATTCACTGCAGTGAGAATAGAACCCCTACCTATCTAAATACAGAGATTACAGAACATTGTATTGAACACACACACCACAGCATAAGTCTGATTTTAACAGGTCTGTAGGTGTTCTTACAGTAGATGACATCAGCAGGCCATGTACAGGACAAGAGGTTGGAGGTCTGCTAGAAATGGATGTTTGTTCAAGCAGAAAAACACTGCAAAACCATATCATTGGAGATGTCAGTTTGGGATACACACTTCCACTCTTCAATATGGACACACACAGTCTACTGCAGTGAGAACCAAACTCCTACCCATCTAAGTGTACAGACTACAGAACACAGTAGTTAATGCAAGCACCATGCCACAAGTCTTATTTGTGTGTGACTGCAGGTGAACTTATAGAAGATGACATCAGCAAGCCATGTGAAGAACAACAACTTGGGAGGCCTGCATAGGCACATCACTCCTTAGTGTCATGTGAGGCTAGTACCCTAACAGTAATATGCTGTTTAGAAGCTGAGCTGTGTAACAATGCAAGTCTCTTTATTGAGCATATTTGGCTGTTTGAGTTTGGCAGTGCAAGACTGTGAGCACCACAACATGGCCCTGTCCATGAGGAAACATACAATATTATAAATTACACATTTTGTTTTGTGTTTAATATAGCTGTTGTAAAATTACGCAGACTTCAGGGTTTTACTGATTGTTGGTGTGGTTGGTGGTGGGGAAACAAATGGATGGATATTAAATGTATGTACATATAGTTATACTGTGGCCTCAGTTTGCAATGTTTACACATGTAGTCTTAGGTCCGACAAAGCATCTGGGAATTACAGAACAATAAGAACACAGATCTATGCATGGAGACAATCCAAATTTTACCAAACATACTGCTTATGAGGGATTTCAATTATCCCACTATCAACTGGGAAACCTATGATAGCCCTAACTCTCTAATTGACTTTGTTAATTCAAATGCATTGGAACAAATTGTCCATACCCCAACAAGAGGAACAAACATTCTGGATCTGGTGCTCACCAACATGTCAAACATATTCACTGCCACAACTGTTGGACCCTCATTAGTTAAAACAGACCACAAATCAGTCACATTCAAGCTGTCACTAACACCTGAACACACAAAGGGTGAAATCAGACTAAAAAACTTCACCAAGGCAAACTATACTCTCCTAGCTGAAGGTATAAATGGATTCCAAACTTCACCCTAAGCCGGAAGTGCTAACTATGCCAAAGCTTACACTAAACCCCGTACAATCACTTGCATAAGTGTATAAACTCAGCTGTACCAGAAAGAATCAAAGCCAGAACCCCAAGTAAAAACAAGCTGCCATGGTGGACATCCAGCATCAACAATCTTTACAATATATGCAAAAAGTTGCTATCCAGGAAAACAAAAGCAAGGCCCGAACAATGGAAAAGCACCCTCCTCAGCCTCAACAGGCAAATATGACAACTTGTCAAAACTTCCAAGGGCTCCTTCAAGATAAACTTAGGAAGTACAGCCAAGGATAAACATAAGGCCTTTTACAGCTAGATACATAACCTAAAGGGTAGGACCCAAGTATGTGCAGAACTAGTGGCCAATGGTATGACACACACTGACCTCACAGAGATAGCAAACCTGCTATCAGATAGGTTTGGTGAAAATTTCATTTCCTTATCCCCTCCTAACTTACAACAAACCTTCTTCCAGTTGCAGAAAACTAACAAAGGCAAAGCTCTAGGTTTTTTAGCAGTTTAATAAAAGAAAAAACACAAGCGCTTTCACAATGATGCTTCTTCAGGTGTATAAGTACAATCTAAGTAACACCATTCTTATACCATTTTATTTTTATACATTTTATTGTTGGCAGTCTGACATAAATCTTATCTGATTTTTCCCCCGTTTCTGCAATGCTGCACGTCACACAAACTAGCTAAGCCTTATCCAAACTACTTTCAACACGCAGAGTACTGAGCAAATGTGGAATTAAAACAAGACAAAGATAAAAACAGTATGGGATACAGAGAGTCAGTCTGTACAACACACTACCTACTGCTAATATACCTCCAAAATTTCTACTTATATTAGAATAAGAACCTTCAACAGCAAGACAGCTTCAGCAAACAGGATGGCTGCCTTAGTCCTTTTGGCCACAGAAGCAACTTCCCAGAACAGAACTGGGGTCATTCGTCACACAACCAGCTGCATAAAAATGTACACTGCTATGAAAGCATGGACTGTATATTGTACAAGTACTTCTCTGTATTATATTTGGACATGGAGGAGTTAGTAGTCACACAATCTCTCTGTCTGTGTGTGTTGTTGGTTAAATCAACAGTTACCTAACATATATAATGTGTAATTAATTCTATATACTATCCCTGAAAATGTGATGGGATATTAACTGCGACATAAACACGCATACACTGTAGGTTTGGGGGTAGCATAGCTGAGTTTCTGTTATGGCAGTTACAGGGGAATACTCCTGTTTTTTTTTGGGGGGGACAAAGCCCAGTTAATGTTAGAATGCAAACAAGTCTGAAGTCAGAAACTGCAATATGTAGCCTCAATTTCTAACTTCTCTCTTGAATGATGTACCAGTATTCTACTGGGGTATGACTGTATGACTGCTTCATGCCTGAGGCCTACTAATTACAAATGGACACATATTAGTAAAATAAGTGTCTGTAGTCACATCTTAATTTACTTCCTGTATAAATCTACTACTATTTAGTTGCATACTGTAACAAATTAATAGATACAATTTATGTCATAATGCTCTTCAAGAATACAGTCTAGGTTCAGGACTTACCTTGCAAATGCAGTGGCTGATGCAACTTTAGTTCAGAACTGACTCTATCTGATACAAGCAGTACACAACCAATACATGGATAGGTACAGGTTGTGTGAATTGCCTGACAATAATTTTAATATATGTATATGAGTAGGAGAAAGGTATTAGTCCCTAGGTCCCTAAGGGTCAGTGACTGTGCTATGTGTTGTCTCTTAGCCAAAGCAAGGGCATACTGAGCACACCTACATCTGCCTATAGGGACAGCAGCTGGATGTTCCTCCTCCGAGTCCTCCTGTGACTGTGGCTGTGGTGACCTAGGTGTTGGTGGGGGGATTTGTGTCCCTTCCCCTTG
Source organism: Protopterus annectens (assembly GCF_019279795.1). Lineage (NCBI taxonomy): Eukaryota > Metazoa > Chordata > Ceratodontiformes > Protopteridae > Protopterus > Protopterus annectens. The sequence continues at coordinate 501,089,312 of NC_056733.1, forward strand.
CTGATCCTGCTGCTGCTGTTTCCATAGGATCAGACTGTGGAGTATAGCACATATGGTGATTATTTGTGTACATGTGCATGGATTATACTGCAAAGCTGCACAAAATATATCTAGGCACCAGGACCATAACTTCAGAAGCCCAAACACACTCTCTATGATGTTTCTAGTTTTTGTGTGAGCTTCATTATAGAGTTCTTCCATGGGTGTGTGTGTGCATTTCTGATGGGTGTCATCATCCACAGTTCCAGGGCATAACCAGCATCCCTCAGTAAATGGCTCTGTGGATGCCCCTCCCCCCAGTAAACATCTGGTACAGCTGTGATGTGTGCCAGATATGTAAATCACGATAATTGCCAGGGTTGCCAGTACACACATTCAAGATAATCACCTGGGCATTGCATATGGCTTGGCAGTTGATGGAGTGGTATCCCTTGTGGTTACTGTAGATTCTACCCTGCTCACCAGGTGATGCCTTGACATGTACATTTGTGCAGTCTATGGCACCCAGTACTTCAGGATAGTGTGCTACATGATAGAACTGTTGCATACTGCCATCCCTCTCCTCAGAAGTAAGGGGAAAATATATGTGCTTGATGTGATGATAAGCCTGTACATCCTATACTCAAACCCAGGACTATCAACACTGTAGCCCTACACATGCAGGTGTTGCCACAGGAATAGTTACATATAAGCCTTTAATTGCTCCATTTCCCATTGGTCCTCTAAGAGGAGCAATGTGCAAACATATTGACATAAAAAAATGGAAGCTGACACAACCACTTGATGTCATCACACACTGTTAACATCCATTGGAAACATAAACACTTTGTATATCCCTACACAAAGTGAACATCCCTACACGGTTACTGGTTTTGGTGATTCAATAACTCTACTGACTTTTGGCCTTATATGCATAATGACTATGCTGACAACCTGGATTCTACACAGTTACTAGCTGTATAAGCAGGGCAACTGCAGGAGCACAATGTTGTAAACACAAGGCAGGGTATTACTCTGCCTATATATGTGATACAGAACACATGCTTACATTACATTATAACAATATGTTTCATCAGTTTTACATCTTGGAATGCCTACATTATGTACATGTTTATTATTTAGTTGGGGGTGGGGGACCAAAGGTGCATTTATGTCAGGGCAGTAAAAATTACATTTTTATTTCAGTGACTGTTCTAACATCCACAGTGTGTATTTAGACCTGAATATGTGTGGTGTTATCTGTAAAGGTCAGTTCTGTTCAAATTTCTATATTTTTTATTGCCCCTGTTTCCGTGTAGACTCCTGTATGCAGAAAATTTCCACATATGCTACCAACATGTACACAGAGTCTACATGGCTTACTGTTAGGTTGTTGGACATTCAGTCATGCTGGTTTGCTTCATTAACATAAATTTCAGCTACTTATGCTGAAATTTGCATTCCATGTAAATTTTTGGATTTGTGCATGAGCGCATGTGATTGTGCACCCCTAGACAGAGTTTACTAAATCTAAAACTTCCTGCACCGATGTACATGTCTTCACTTAATCATGGGTTTTGTTCAGGCCATCATCAGTGGATGTAAAGTTTGCTTAAAAATGTAAAATACACTTCAGAATACATATAGAAACCACCATGGTTTCTGGGGCCTTACAGACCCCAAATTAATGCAGCTGTTTTCTACACAGCTACCAGAGAGCAGTCTTGCCTACTTAAAGTGTATTGAATTAATGCATAAATGTTGTAAAAAAAACTAAAGAGTAAGACAAACTGTGTAAAAGGGGAAGAAAAAAGAAATCTGGATGATGTGAGTAGACCAGGATTGGGGAACTGAGTGATATGTGTGTGTGAGGAGGCATACCGTGGAGCCCTTTCACATGTGCAAGTTAAGCTAAGGCCACCCTGATCTGAAATTCTATAATATCAATAATACTAATAATAATCATAATAATAATAATAATATTTCCAGACGTGAAGGTCATAGAGATCTGACTTTAGGCTGACAACAAACATGACATCTCTAATAGTATAGCACAGAAAACTAAGCTAGTGAGAGTCATCCTATAGTTTGAGGGTTTGGTTTTATCAGTTTCCATTTGCTCATTATGATTACTTGACCAGATAATGATGCCAGGTCACTCCTGATCAGAGTCTTGCTACTAGGAGACTTACCCAGTTAGAAAATGAAAAAAAGAAAAAGAAGAAATGAAATAGAAAAATAAGGGTCAAGTAATGAAAGTTTCTCAGTGCTAGCAAGTGCCAACTGAAGGAGAAAAATGAAGAATTAAAACATAGATGTGCTGCTGTGCTGTGGGTTTGTTAAAGAAGTAGAAACGGGGATGTTTTCTCAGCCATCCTAATCCCACACACACTGCAGAATATAGGTAATTTAACAATATAGTTTCTCCCATGTCAAACTAAATTGTCATTGAGTAAGAACGAATAACATGACCTTCAATAAATAAGGCCAGGGCAGTCAAACTTGCATGAAAAAACAACTTTCATTGAAGACAGCAACCTAATCATTGCTGTAAATGCGACATGTTACTTCACACCGAACAGGCACCTTGTGTTCAGCACATATGCAGATGAGAATGAATGACAAAACTTGATTCAGGGAAAGCTCTGCTGTATACTAGGGTTGTCTATGAAAACTGTTGTCACACTTTTAAAGGTGAAATAGCAAGCGATACTATCCACTGTGCAAATTTAACAGCTCCACTTTGTCTTGTGTGTGTGTGTGTGTGTGTGTGTGTGTGTGTGTGTGTGTGTGTGTGCGTGTGTGTGTGCGTGTGTGTGTATGTGTGCATGTGTGCGTGTGTGTGTATGTGTGTGTGTGTGTGTGTTTGTGTATGTGTGTGTGTGTGTCTGCATGCACATGCACATAAATACATGCCAACATTTTCATATGTGTGAAGCAAGCTGTCTTTTTTAAAAGAATTCCTCTCAGACTACTGGTCCTTCTGCTTTAATAGTTGCATACATCCTATCTCTCCTTTTTCTTGTTTTTATTTCTCCCACTCTTAATCTTGCTTTTACTCATTATTTCTCCTGCCTCCCATATTGTCTCCACTTATTACCTCTAACAAATACTTTTTTCTCCCATCTCTATCTCCTCCTCCTTATTCACTTTTTCCAATCCAATATTTGCTTTATGAGTGAGTAATAAACTCTCACACTTATGACATGTAAACACATTTCAGTGCTGCATGATATTGTATTCATCTTGTTTTAATGACTGATGGTATATGTGTAATATTCTACATGTCATATGTGTTTTAATGTTTGTATTAATTCATGCTTTTAGAGTATATTGCAATATGATGTTAATTTTTACCAAACTTTTCTCTCTGAGCCTCTGCTGAAAACAGATAAAATTATCTAGTCAGACTTTCCCAGTAAACAAATGTCAATCAATAAATAACCACATAAATATAAAAGATAGTAAGAAAAGCTATTTTAACTTTTTTTTGTATAATATAAACTAAACAACTCCTACATGACAAGGTACAAAGCCTTCATCTCTTGCATAACAACCTATTAATTATTCTTCTAGCTCCAAGGTTCTACCTCATAGAAAAGTTCAGTAGCTGATTTTCAATTAAATCTTGTCTCCCTTCAGCTACTCAATATCTGTGTCATCTGTTTGGCTTTGTTCAAGACTGTCTCCTCATTTTATTTTATTTTTTTTTTTGCATGCTACATATTGTAATGATGTCTATGTTGTGATTGAAGTATTTTTTCTGAAGAAATAATTGCACATTGTCTGATTGAAAGTAACCCTGCAGTGATAATATACAAATATAGAGGTTGAGAGTGGCAAAAATATCTGTGGTAATGTTTTGTATGTTTTATTGTTTGAAATGCAGCAATGTTTTAGTATGTTTGTTTAGCTTATTTATGAACTTGTTTACTGATTTTGATTTCAAGCTGTTGCATTTTGTTGAGACATACTGCACAACTGAAAGTCAACCAGTCATCGTGTCTCTGCATTGCTAACTTTCTAAAACATATTTAAAATATTAGTTATGGCATATTGCCTTTTAATTTGTTTCTTTGTGCTATGTATCCTCCCCTCTCACCTCTTTCCTTCCGCCTCTTTTAGGCCATATCTTTTGCCTTGATCACTAGTCTCATAGTCCCATAGAGCCAAATTGCCTCCTCTTTTTTGCCTTCATGCCTCTTCTTCAGTACTTGTCCACAGTACTAACTACTCCATTCTTGACCTATACAAATAGAATGTTAACTCTCTTACTTCTCAAATGCCTAATTCATCTTTGATGCTTTCCACTATGTCTGAGTTATGAGCATTCATAAAGTGTTACACCCTTGTGTTTGAATTCCTAGCTTTTGATGTACTCACATTCACCTGTCCCCTTACACCTTGCTTACGACAATATACAATATTGTACCATTTCCTACCCTTCTGCAGTTATAAATGTAATGGACACTACCTTTCCTGTTACAGGTCATCACCAGCTAATGTACTGATTCTGAGTATCTAAAAGGTAAACTACAGAACACTGCTTAACATACCCTGAAACGTTTATATAAACACACTGTTGCCTATATAGTCATCTAACAATGCTTGCTCATTCAGTTTATTAACACATTTCACATTCTATAAACTATATTAAAATTCACTTGTATGCTTTCAGCTAATAGATGCTAAATACAGAATCCTTGCTGCTCTGTGCTAAAAAGTATTATTTCATATTTAATAGACAACAGGCAGACTATCATATGTAGCACATAGCCCATCTCTGTGATATATAGTTATAAAGCCTTACCAATGCTGCAACTTTCCTAAGGTTAAGTAGCAATATAGAATGCAGGAAGAGTTTGGGAGGAGGGGCTAGCCTGTGTAACATTTGTCAGCTCACCCTTCCTGGGGGAAGGATGTGGTTCAACCATGCTAAAGACACCTCCACGGGGGTGTAGGGGTGCATCTGGCAGCAAATGGGATTTCTAGGTAAGTTTGAGCTACATATAGCACACAAGAGCTTTCTCAGACAGTAGCAATTAGTGAAAGTTAGGGCATCCATTGGGAGGTATTCAGATGTGTATAGAAGAAGGGGTCCATGTGACCTAGCTGAATGACCCACACCCTTGTTAAAGACAATAGGCTCTGGGGAATAAACAGGCTAACAAGGCTCTCACTTCAGATAAGGAGTGGGTGGGTTATAAGACTCTCACTTGGGGAAAGAATGGGCCTTGCTTTCACCCTTCATGGACAAACAAATTGGCCAATTTGGAGCTGATAGGACAGCCATTAGGCAGGATCAGTCACATGCAAAAAAATAAAAAAAGAAAAGAAAACGTGTGGATTAGCATCCATTAAGAAATGAATAGCATTTAACACTTTTACAGACAACATTCAGTGTATAGTAACAAGCATGTAGCATGCAGCGTCATGCTTAGAATATAGTACTTCACATCCTGCCATCCACAATTAGTATATATCATTTAGCATTTGGCATGTTGTGTTCTGCATTTTATGTTTATTGGGATCATAATTCACCATAGATGTTTTATACACCTAACAGTCACTGTAGCTGTGCTCTCTTCTTACTGACCTTGGTAGGTCCCCTTTGGCATCCTGCCCTCCCAAGTTCTAGATGCCAGTATCCTGATAATGACTATCCCACCATCTGGAATACCATCACAAGGTATGTGTATGTATATATATATATATATATATATATATATATATATATATATATATATATATATATATATATTGAGAGTTCTACTTCAAAATGTTGAAAACTCATAACATCTAATTTCAAAACAGCGAGAACATAAGATCTAAAATTTAAAACATCTTAAACTTATAACATCAAATCTCACAACATTGAAAACTACAAAGCAAATATAAAGAACATCCCCTCCACCTATAACAACACCAAATGAAAAAACACACTTTTTATTACGTTTCTACAGGGGGATAAACCCCCCTGCACCCCCTAAGTGGGGTTCTCTGCCCCCTCACACCCCATAAATTAAATATACCAACTCTGAGATCGCACTACAGTGGGAAAAAGTTAATTTCCTAACCCCACTGTATCGCGATCACCATAAAAAATGTACACATAATTTCTAAATCACTTACTTGTATGGCCTAAAAACACGTACAGAGTGGCATAATAAACATTATATACAGATTATCAGAATAAACTACAACATTTACATGTTTGATGATACACTAGTTAAGTTTATACATTTTCGATGCTATGAGTTTTAGATGTTTTGAATTTTTGATCTTATGGTCTCGCTGTTTTGAAATTAGATGTTATGAGTTTTCAATGTTTTGAAGTTAAACTATATATATATATATATATATATATATATATAGATAAATATATATATATATATATATATATATATATATATATATATAATATATATATGTATATATATATATATATATATATATATATATATATATATATATATATATATATATATATATATATATATATATATATATATATATACATACATATATATATTTGCGGGATTCTATACATCTTCAGTTTTGTAGGTGTGCTTCAGAAGCTCTTGGGGAGGGTCTTCTTCCCCAGCCGTCTGATCTCCAAACAAAGGACCAAAAAGGTATGATGGTCATTTACCATAGCAGGACAATAGTATTTTCAGGATACCAGGCAGCAGTAAAATGTCTTTGACATATCAAAGTAGACTCCATTTTTTAACTATTTAGACATTTGAATCAGACAAACATAACAAGAAGAATATGAAAATATTATTACCATCCTTTGTGCCAGATAGCTATATCATATAGTAAAGGTATGACTATCTACTTATACGAATGTGAAATTCTTTAGTACAAAAGCAAATAAACTGAACAGTTTTGACTCTGAGCTTGACATAGATGTGGCCATTAAAACATAACTGTGGCAGACATAGTCCAGAGTTTGAGTATAGGCAGTAGAAAAACAGTTAGTAATAATAAGAACACTGTTTTCTCCCACATTCCAAAGGCATGCAGTACATGGATAGGATACTCTAAACTGGCTGTAGGTGTGAGCGTGTACGTATGTGTTTGGTACTGGCACAGGGATAACAATCTTTCCCATAAAAAGGAAAGAAATTCTTACCAAAACAGCAACAAGGATCACTGTACTTTATATTGTCTCTATGTGTCAGTCAATGGCATAACAGGCAGTAGAAAGAGAGTAATAACATTGCAAGTAGTATTAACAGGGGGAGAAGGAGGAGGAGAATCAGCAGAGGAGACAAAAATATTAACAGGAGGACTGTTGGTAGTAATAGTAGGAGGAGTGTTGATAGTAATAGTTGGAGTAGTGTTGGTAGTAATATTAATAGTAGGAGGAGTATTGGTAGTAATAATAATAGTAGGAGGAGTGTTGATAGTAATAGTTGGAGGAGTGTTGGTAGTAATATTAATAGTAGGAGGAGTGTTGGTAGAAATAGTAGGAGGAGCGTTGGTAGTAATAATAATAGTAGGAGGAGTGTTGATAGTAATAGTTGGAGGAGTGTTGGTAGTAATATTAATAGTAGGAGGAGTGTTGGTAGAAAAAGTAGGAGGAGCGTTGGTAGTAATATTAATAGTAGGAGGAGTATTGGTAGTAATAATAATAGTAGGAGGAGTGTTGGTAGAAATAGTAGGAGGAGCGTTGGTAGTAATATTAATAATAGGAGTGCTGGTAGTAATGGTAGCAGGAGTGTGGTAGAAATAGTAGTAGGAGTGCCAGTAAAGGCAGGAGGAGAAGAGATTGGCTGTAGAAGTATTAGTTGTTGCTGTTATTTTTGCAACAGGCATTACCTGTCACCATTACCTAATACTGCTTTCAGGTAACTGAAAACTGCATGAAATTTTTAACTTTCCACTCAGTTTAATACTTGGGTTTGTTAGCAGATAATACTGAAAAATATAACTATTCAGATAATCATTTCCATAAAGGAGTATTTCATAGATGCAAGAATTATTCAAAACCGTTGAAGTCTGTTGAGAAGAAAAGGAGGACTTTAGTTTTAATTCTGTCAGCATTATTAAACTACAGTTTTACCACATTAGCTGCACTTAAAATGGTTACACTTCATCACTTTTTAAGTGATACCAGTAAATATGTTAGTATTTTGAAACCGAGCATAATGTTCAGTATTTTTTTTTTCAGATTGGAGAACAGAATGGAAAATAATTATGGAGATAATTTTGTGCAAATGTTCTCGTAAAGTTTATTTGTCAAAATACATTTAATTTCTTTTATTGGTATTACATTTCAAAATTCTTTAAACTGGCTATACTATTTATTGTTTCTTGATAGCTAATAAAAAGATTTTTAAAAAGTTAATTTTTATGTAGCATATTTTGCATTAAACAGATTTAATTTGTCCTACAATAGTTTAGAATTGTCAGTAACTGCATACCTAATGTTTAGTATAATAAATAAAACATTAAATCCTAGTTTAGTATGTACCTCTGCAGCTGGACCATGATATATATGCTACACTATGAATGCATTCACACAATGCATATTATCGAAACTGATGAGAATACATAATGTCTTCTAAAATCAGTGTTTTCAGAGGTTTCATCACATGAGAAAGCCACTTTGTTAAATATAATCTGTAACTGTGATATATGTAAGTCTGACAAAGTGATTCAACATTCTGCCACACTGTCAGCAGTTAGCGCATTTGTAGCATGTACAGATAAATAATTGCATCTCAGAATGGATTAGGACCCTTAATATTGGCACTGGGCACAGAGTTATAGGAAAGGGTTATTTATCTAAAGGTCAGAAGAGGTCTCTACAGAGTCCCTCAGGGTGAGTGATGGAAGACATTCTAATGCTCTTTTAGAGCAATGGTATGTGAGTAAACCTTACTGCTTGACTAAGTAAACAAGCAAGATTTATAATTACAGAATCTGCAACGAAAACAGATTTCATCAGCACATCTGCTTTGACAAGTAAACCAAGGCAGAAAGAAAGAAAGAAAGAAAGAAAGGGTTAACCAGTCTTTACAATGGTTTAAAACATGATTTTACTTCAGATAAGCATGCAGAGATGAACTCTTAACATATGTAACAGAAGAGGGAACTAAATCTTTGTAGAAAGGTAAATAAAATATGATCAGTAGAAAGTGAGGCTTTGATTATATATATAAAACTTAAAGAAATGCAATATGATTAAAATTCCCATTTAGTTTACTTCTTAATGAGTAATGTTAGAAACAAAATAAAAGTCAAGAGTACAGGGTGGGTGGTTATGATATTCTTACAAATTATTTTGGTAAGACCAGATTTGGTTTCTAGTGCAAGCTTCCCTAGACATCCATGAAAGCAACAAGTGGGAGACATTCGAGTTCACAATGCCTCTCAACTCCACAAGCAGCAAAAGTAGCAGCTTATGAAGGTTCTGGTGCATGTGAATATGGAGGGGTAATACAAAGGGAAAGTAAATACAAATAAGGTGCAATGAAATTCTGAGAGAGCATTGGTTGACAATAGCAAAATAAATTATCTTACCGAATTAGAAAAATCAGAATCTACCACTATTAGATCCAATGGCAAAATCATTCTTGTGAGCTAACAAAGAATGCAAACAACTATAACAGAAAAATACAAATATTTACCATTCTGAATATTTTGTGTCATGCATATCTAATAATAATAATGTGATCTTTATGAGCTGGCATTGGGGTAAGCAGTCTACCTTTCCTACTGGTGATTTGGGTTCAGGCACTGGAACAGACACTGAAGTGTCAGTTAATGGGTGTACAGAGTGACTGGATAGAATCATATTGCCTGTTACTTGCAAGACAGATTAGAAAAGAGTTGAGAAAGTGTATGTCTCATTTAAGGACTGCCCATTGCTAGTCAGCTGTGCTGCAAATATATCCCAGTTGTGTGCAGACATGCTGGAAACAGTGGATAGTAGTATTTACAGTCACCATATGCATTATTGTACCTGTATGGACAGGCATACTGAAGATTACAGATAGGAATTTGTACTCTGGCACTTTGCACGTGTTCCCTGTTTTATTGTTTTATTTGAGTTTAGGTTGGAGTTTAACAGCCATATTAGAAAAATCAAGAGAAAAACAAAACATGCAAGAAACAAATTATAGTAATAATAATAACAACAATAACAAAAATATATGTTAGCCAGTGACACCAGCTTTTGCTAGGAGTCTAACAAGCAATACCTTGCTCCCAACTAAAAGAAGAAATTGCACCCTTACTTATAATGTCATGTTTTTATTCCCCAGTTTGCAGAACAGTACCTGTACATAATCCAAAGTCAATGTCATTGGAAACAGATTTTCCTCTGCATCAGTGTTTCACTGCTCATGGTAATGCAGCATACTGTTGCAAAATAACATGGGTTTTGAAATGATGACCAGCATATTCTGATTGTGTTATAAAAATATTGTTATAGCAAATTAGGGGTTAAGGAAATAGATATTTCTGCCCTACTGAACATAACAGAGCAATATAACTCTCTTTTGGACTAAATTTAAAGAAACATTTGGCTTTCAAATGAAAAATGAAAGTTATCCAAATTCTAACATAATCTGAAAAATTAATAAACTGCAGGTGTCAAGTAATGAAAATGTTTATGATTATGCATTTCCCCAAGACTTAAGCAGAATATAATTTTACAGATATAAACATTTTACTACAAAATTTCCATATACTCTTCCTCATACTAAATGTCTGTAATTGGATTACCAGTTGCTAGCAGTCCAACCATGTTTTAATTTAACTAACTGTAATCTATTCTGTTCCTAAAGTGGTCGCCAGATACAAGCAGCATATCTGTAAACTTCTTTGTATACAAGGAAAAAAAAGTGAAACTTTGCAAGCTATATCTACTGGTGTATAAATATCCAGTTAACAGTGTCTTATCTGGGAGCCATTGTTGTTAAACTAAAGCATACTGTACTAGCAAGATGTGTTATGATCACAGTGGATTTTAAGTTAGCTTGCACATTTTATATTTCAGTAAGTTACCTGACTGTCATGGTTCTTCTACTGAGGTTGATAACATAATTTGCTAGCAGCTTATTTATTGCTCATTAATCTGTCTCTTTAAAACTGTTGAGTGCTGTGTACTAGCTTAGTGATGAAGCGATGAAGGCGTATTATGCTGATTTTAAATTGCTGTAAATTTAAACTTTAGCAAGTATAATACAAAGACCGACTACACCTTTTGTTCTTTGTCTACTATGCTATTTTGTGTATCTTATCCTTCTTCCTTTTCTAGTTCAATAATTGTGCATCTCTTCAGGCTCTTTCATCTAATACCTAACTGTAATTTCAGTTCACTTTCTGACCTCACCATGTTCTCTACCCTTCATTTGTAGATACCAACCCTGTACCTCTGCTAGCCACTACATCCACCCAACCCATGATGTCATGCTGACACTGTTGGAATAGGATATTTCTGTGACTCACGAACTATGTATGTTCTCAACTGATTTACAAATTGTACAGCCTAAATGTTTATATTTAAAGTTCACCCCAAATAGTTTAACACATCACCGGAGCAATCATGAGTGCCCTAGCCTTTTACCTCCCTACTCTTACTCTAACTGTTCCCTATAAATTTTTCAATTAACCGCTATTAGGACTCTGCAGTTATTGGAAATACTGAACATTGTGTGTGGTGACATTTCAGTCTCTCTAATAATATAGGAAGCTATTTTTAAATTAAAACTCCTCAATATCTCTTCCACCTATGTCTATTTCACCATCCTCCACCCCCACTCAAGAACACTCTGCTGTAGATAAGTAGATTAATCTTTAATAAAAACAGACTAAAAGTACAATGAACTATTTAAGCTTACTGATTGTTTTTGGAAAACACTTATCCAAGTCCAAGGTCCATCCTGCTCCATTCGCTCTCTCTACACTCAGGATCATTCCTGTCCCCTACTCTACCCCTGGACTCACTCCGCTCTCCTACCCTACCCCCTATTTCTACCCACATACACTACAACAAAGCTTATACCGCATAGCCACACCCAAAACCAACCACACACCAATCAAAACATTCCTTCATCATCTTAACACCTGACCACTCGTAACCAATCACAACTGTAATCATTCCCTCCCCAAATCAAAAATATTAGCCTAGTCTCAGCTTACTTGACTACATACTTCTACAAACCACATGTATAGTCATCTCTACTACTATAATCAGATCTGATTAATCTTGTTTTACTATGTAACCCATTTTTATAACCAAAATTAAATTCTCCACATACACAGCATATAAACTGAACAGCGTTGTGTATAACCCAATTATAAATGTACAGAATGATCAAATTTTAAAGAATTCCAATGACAGATTTCAAACAACTTTTCATCACAATAATATACTGAATTAATATAAACCTCAAATGTAACATCTCCATCACCCCAGCTCCTATTCCTCCACTAAATCAGCATCCCAGAATCCACACTACCAAAACATCCCAAACTAATCAAAATAACTCTACTCAAATTAATCACCCTCCCCCTCATAATATTCAATTACTCAAACATTACTAAATTGTACAACCACTGACTAATAACATACCTTTAGAGCAACATCAATAGAAATAAACAGTTACCACCTACACCACTTTCTCTACACTATAACAATATGCTCCTGCTTTACATCATATCTCTCACTATACTATAATCAATTGCCCATCTTACATCGTATCATGTTAAGCTAGGAGAATCTATGCCCTACCACACTACAGCCTGTTATTCTCAAAATCACCTGTTAAATAGGATTCTCATCTCCCCATCTCTCTTTACATCAATTCTTATAGTGTTTGCTCCCTTTATACTACAACTTCACAATCACCCCCATAAAAATCTCCCTAAGTTACGACAAATATATAGCAAAAATTATAAAATCTATCATTTCTATTACATCTAAACTAACTCTTAGCAGAGACATTCATCCCAATCCCGGTCCATCAAGCACACCAGTCTATCCACACACCCAAACATCCCAGCACTCCCACACTTTACTACACCTTCCCAGGAAGGCAGCCAACCTACTACTACTAAATATAAATATTAGAAGCTTTATTAATAAAATCCATGATCTACATGTCAGCCTCTTTCAATACTCACCAGATATTGTAATTCTAACTGAAACTTGGCTAAAATCTGACCATAGTAACAATTAAATACTAGCTCCAGGTTACAACATCATACAGAAGGACAGTGTAGCAAAAAGTGGAGGTGGTATAGCAATTTTATATAAAAATCATCTTTCACTGGACACTGTGGACCTCATCACCCCCAACTTTGATAATGCTGAAGTAATCTTTACAAAATTAAAAATTAACTCCAAAAAAAAAAAAAAACAAGTAAACATACTAGGATGATATATCCCACCCAGAAACAACATTTCTACCTTGGAAAACTTACTGAACTGGACCTCCAATTTACTCCCTCAAGAAACTGTCATCATGGTTGATTTTAACATTGACTGGCTGTCCTGCAACTCAGTAAACTGATAGACCAGACTATGCCTCACACTCTGGCTGCCTAACAGACATCCTGAGTGGCCAGTTTCCTAAGGCAAAAGACTCATTATCGGAAACATCACACCTACCAACTAATAAGAAACAAAAGTAACTTTAATCCAAGTAACTTCATATCTGCCCTAAAAAGTTGTAATTGGATACCACTCAAGCTATTGACCTAGATGCAGCTGTTAACTATTTCAACATTACCTTTGTTGATATCTTAAACTCACATGCCCCTCCAAGAACAATATGAACCAAATCTATTCCTGCTCCTTGACTTACTAAAGAAATAAAGTAATTTTTTAAAACCAGAGATAAAGCCTGAGACCAATGCCATAAAGATAGATGCCAAATTTCAAAACCAATCTACCTACAGCTCAGAAATAAAACAAAGAAATGAGTTAAACTAGACAAAATTAAATACTACCACAACACTCAAATAAAGCATCAAAATAACCCGTAAAAGTTCTGGGCAGCTATTAACAACATACTCCTTCCTGGTAAATCTTGTACATCCTCCCCAACTACCTCCAACACCACAGAGAACATAGCAACTCAGTTCAATAAATATTTTACTGAGACCATTCTAGCCCAATCTATGCCCCATGAACCCTGCCCCCTCTCAGAACCACACAAAACTTACACTAACAACAGCACCTTTACCTCTCACCCTGTCCCAATAGATGCTATAAAAACAATTACTTAAAAAGCTAAACTACCAGTCTGTTTTCTGCAAATTGCTGCTGATGCAATCTCATTCTCCATAGCTATTGTTATTAACAGATCTATGTCTGAAAACCTACTCCCTGTAATTTGGAAAATGTCCTTTATTATCCCACTACATAAAGAGAGTGATTCCACTGACCTGACCAACTGCTGCCTGATTGCTATTCTATCCAGTCTCTCTAAAATCCTAGAGAGATGTATACATTCACAAATAATGGATCACCTACATATACAAAATTTCCTGTCAAACACTCAGCTTGGCTTCTCTCCCTTCCACAGCACTACCACTGCTTTAATGTCTTTCACTAATACAATAAATCACCACAGAAACAAGGGTAAATTTGTATCTGCTATCTTTCTAGACCTTTCCAAGGCCTTTGACATGGTCTCACATAGTAAACTTTAATGTCCTTTCCGATCTAAATTTCAGCACACCCTATATTGCTTGGTTCCAAATATATTTAAAAGGTTGGCATCAAGCAGTGCAATGGCAGCAAGACCTCTCCCCTCTTCTTCCAGTCACTCTATGAGTTTCCCAAGGTTCCTTCCTGGGACACCTACTGTTCTCTCTTTTTACTAACAATCTCCATACCTCTGCTCCACATGCTTCTGTCATCCAATACGCAGATGACGCTATGCTAATATGTGCCTCCTCCTCCTCTTCCCTTCAAGAACTATACACACTAACTCAAGACTCCTTTCTTTCTGTGGAAACGTGGATCACCAAATCCCAACTAATTCTAAATCCAAATAAAACTAAACTTCTGCTCTTGCAGCCTACAAAATTTGCTGCAACTAACCCCTCATTTAATATTCTGTCCATGAATAAAACTGCTATCTGTCCTGTAACCCACACTAAACTAGCAGGCGTACAGATTGATAATAATTTGAAATTTGATATTCACATCTCCCAGACCATAAAAAAGTACACAAAAACTGGGTGTTCTATATAGTAACGAGCAATTGCCCACAAAAAAACACAAAGGCTACCACTGCACACACACACACATCTCCTCTCAACACTCCTCTATGATTTTCTAATCCTCATTAATCTTAGAAAGGTCGAGTTAGCCAAACCTGACTCATGCTACAACAAAATAGCTAGGTTTACCATGGAATTTCCTAACAGGTCACAACACTGTATAGATTTTAAACAGCTCAAGTGGCTGAAACTCCCTCACCTCCTACTATACAATCAACTTACCTTGGCCCATAAAATCAGCCTAAGAAAACTCTTGCACTCCAAAATCTGCTACACCCATTCACCAGTAATAGAACTCTCTGCTCCAGTAATAAATTCCTTCTTGAGGTAGCTAAAGCCAGAAATACAGCAGGTGAATGTCTCTTATCCAGCTACATAATAATAAAAATATGGGATACACTGCCCACCCATATTTCATCCGATTCTTCCTTAGTACAATTTTTAAAAAAATCTAAAAACTCACCTAAACAATACTTGGCTATGCTCTTGTACCAATACCAGTTAATATTGATCTACTATAAACTATCTCCTACTCTCTCACAACAACTCTACTACTATTACCTCAAACTATACATTCTTAGTTCACGGTATACCAGTATACCCTCTCTGAACTATACCTTGTCTACCACTATACCTTGTCTGAATTAATATGAACTATACCTCTGCATTTCTTGTTTCTCTATGAAGCTAGAATTTGTTATAATTGTCATATGTATTCTGTTGAGCTACCTGTATATATTATGTAACCTACTTCTATACAAACCTACTTCTTGCCCTTCTCTCTCCTCCCTTGTACCCAATTTTCCCCCAGTTGTCCATTCCGTACATCCAATCAACAACTTCTTGACATCTATAAACCTAACAAAAATATTGGAAAACTTCTATACAAATACACTGTAGCCCAAGCCTAGATTAAACTCTCCTCATACATAAGAACCATCCCCCACCCCAAGCACTTTAAAAAGGAACATAGACTACTCCTACTTAACACAAAGTTCTGCCCCTGTCACAACCCTACCTAATCCTCTACACCCTTTCTTCCCCTCTATCCTGTACACAAACATCACACTCATCCATTTTTATTTTTTCTCTAAATTCATGCTTTATTAGACTGTAGACCCACAAACTAGGCTACTACATCATATGTAAATATGTATATATCAAGCTCTCTAAATATGTATATATTAAGCTGTACTTTATATATCTTCTCTGTATCATAATTGTTAGATAGATAGCTTGTTTTTCCTCTCTCATCTAATATTACCATTTCTTTTAGTAAGAAAAAAACATTTTTGCTCTATTTACAAGATTTAAAATTTTTTTTTGTCTGTACTTATAAACATTTGGTATGCTTATATTACTACATTTGTCTGTACAACTCTGGAGCTTTTCTCCTCGGGTCTGCAGTGAAAATGGGCTGCTGGCTCAGTTGGACCAACCCAGTTAATAAATGTCAAACAAATAAATAAACAAATAAATAAATGTAACCTTAAACTAATTGTAGCCAAGTTTCTACTATATGTAAGTCTAAATGTGCATTTAACTGTAACCTTTTAATTTTTGTTCAAGTGGAGCTTTTCTCCCCGGGCCTCAGCTGAAAAAGGACTTGTGCCCAGTTGGACTTTCCCAGTAAACAAATGTAAAATAAATAAATAATGCCCCATTTCTTGGACCATTGCACTGCCTTTGCCAATTTGTCCTGACATGTGATTTCTTATTTAATTTATTAATCACTTTTCAAAAAGGATTGTACAAGAATATGAGGTGGGATACAACAGATAACATCTTGGAAATTCAGACTAAGAACATTAATGAATAACCCCATTATGATCAGTTGTTAAAAGTCTCATGGGAAGTAATGCAGCCACTTATATTGTTACCTCTAATTGAACTCAGCTGTTCCTGTTTGGCAAAAATTATAGTCCTGAAGGTGTGAATGGCAGTTGCTAAGGGTGGAGGGTTGAGTGTTGATTCTGGAATTGTAGGATTTGGTGTAGAATGTAGAAGAATACAAAGATGATGATGATGATGATGATGGTGTTCAATGAAAGTTTTCCTTGGAATTTATGAAAACAAGCATATAAAAAGAATATTTTCTTTATTGCATGACCTGAAATAATAACAGACTGATTGCTCATTAGCCACCATCTAGAACTTTTGTGCTGATGCCAAATGATCAGGCACCCAAAGTGATATGCTAAGAAAGAAAGGATTAAAATTAAAACAAAGCAAATATCACACGTGTGTGACTAGTCTTAAATATAAAGGGCATGCTTTGATATCAAAAGACCATAAACCATAGTATGTGAAAGTTAACAGTGTATCTGCAAAAGCCAACAAAACAAAACAAATTATTTCTTATGTGATTTCTTGGCATGATACAATACTTCAGTTCCAAATAACAAAGTCCAGCACACCGCAGCTGTAATCAACCATTTTTATTTTTTTCCTGACAACACTACACACAAATACAGTACCTCTGCAAGTTCATACCAAATTTGTCAGCTATAACTGTACCACTCAGGAAGCTGCTAAAGCATGATGATGTTCAGATTTGATCATTGGAAAAGGAAAAAAACTTCAAAATGTTGAAAAAAGCTTATTAGAGAGGATCCAGTTCCAAATGTTATGATGTCTCTCAACCTGTAGTATTTCAAGTTGATCGTAATCAAAAAGGGCTTATTGCAAATTATTAATGCTAGAAGGTAGACTAGAAGCATATCTATCATGGACTCTAACAGAGACAAGTTCAAGGTATGCACAGGCAAAGAAAGAAATTATAACTGTCTCTGGCTGTCAGTCTGTGTGCATTTTTAGGACTACATTGACATACTACATACTGCACATACTACACAGGTATCATATCAAAGACACAAAGAAGAGAGTCTGGATGCATCTGTATAGTTTTCTATTGTGGCAGTTACTGCAACAGTGGGAAGAATCATGGGACAACTGCAGAAATCTGTCTTTGTTATGTTGTCCATCTGAAAAGTGGAATTCCATGTTAATCAGACTATTGACAACAGTCCTGCTATGCTGAAAACCAGTGATGCAAGCACCGGGAACACATGTAGATAGCAATCTGAACTTTGACCACCAAGTGTCCACACTGGTATTGAAAGTCTATCTTGTGCACATTATTAAGTCATGCCATCATATTCAAATCTTAGGAATGGATGACAGCACTGTACTCAAACCTCATCAGAACACTAATAGAGTGTAATGCTTTCTTTTACATGTACCTCACCAGACACATGCAGCAGCTGAAGAGAGCACAGAGTTTTTTCATCAAGAAAACACAGAGTCTACAAATCATGCCATGATGTATATGGATGTATTAAAAAGTCATGTCACTGTAATCTGTCTCACATAGGATGAGGGGACATCTGTCTGGCCTTCAGGCCAGTCTCTGATCCTGCCCTGGTGGGAGTGCTGCATGTCTACAAATCTGATATGGGTTATGACATCAGCAGTATCTGTTGAGGAGAATAAGCTAATAACAGTGTCCTACATGCTGGTGTAAAATTCTCTCTGTAATGTCAAGCAAGAACACATACACACATTTGCCTGCAGTAAGAATAGAACCCCTACCTGTCTACGTACACAGACTACAGAACACAGTACTTTACAGAAGCACCACAGCACAAGACTGACTTTTACAATACTGCAGGTTGTCTTATGGTAGATGACACCAGGAGGCCATGTCAGAGAGAAGACGTTAGGACCCCTGCAGGAAATGGATGTTTAGGCATCTGCAAGTATCAAAATACTATTATTAATCCATGACATTGGAGCAGTAACTGTAGGAAACACACTTCTTCTCTTCTGTCTAGAAACACACACACACACACACACACACACACACACACACACACACACACACACACACACACCTAGTTGACTGTGGTGAGAATAGCACTCCTGCCTACATAAGTACACAGACTACAGAACTCAGTACTTTACACAAGTGCCATGGCATAAGTCTGATTTTTAAAAACGAAAAACAGCCAAGCGGTTGAAAGACTGCAAGACCGATTTTATTCAAGTAGATAAAACCATATAAATAAGTTAAAATAGAACTTTAAGCGCTTTTCATCTGCTCACACGCAGAGTTCTTCAGAAGTTACAAAACAATTAATTAAACATGCTTAAATAGTCAACAGCTGTGAAAAAGTGTGGGAAATTTAACTATAATCAAATAGTTAAAAACAGACGACCTTTACTTGAACTCTGATCTTTGTTTGTTAAAAAATAACTATTCATGCATAAAAATATGTTCAAAAAATGTATACACATAACTACAAGTGCAATTTAGTGACAGTAAAAGTTGAATGCTGTTCATTTTACTAAAGCTAACACAACTTAAATCTTTCTTACACACAGTGTGTTTAAAAATTGGAACTATCTTTGTAAGCTTTTAAGCTTTAAAATGCTCATAAATGAGCATGATTCATTTAAACCTGGAAAACTAAAAGTGTTTAATTTTAACTGCCAAGTTAATTCTAGTTTTTCCAATTTGAAAGATGCTGGACCATCCCTAATGTCGTTTACAAACTGGTCAATAACCATGAATTTAAACCAATGTTGGGCATTTAAATGAACATGTTTTGCTAAAGCATTGTCTATTTTATTGTAATTAATAGCATAGATATGCTCATAAATTCTCTCACGGAATCTCCGTTCTGTTTTACCCACATAAAATGCTGGGCAAACTACACATCTCGCTAAATAGACAATGAACTTAGTGTTACAGTTGTATTTAGATTTTAGCCTGTATTTATGTCCATTAATTTCAAAAGAATTTGTGGCGTCTATAAATTTGCAATAATTGCAATTTTTGCACTTGAACGTCCCTGTAATTCTAGGCACCTTCAATTGAAGTCTTTCCAGGAGTGGTTTTAAATTACTCCCTCTCTTGAATACTATTGATGGTTTGGTGCAGAGACATTCGAACAACCCATGGTTAGTTCTAAATAAGTCCCAATTCTTATACACTATTCTAACTATAGAATTACTTTGGACATTGAAAGTTGTTATGAAACTGCATTTTAAATGTTCCCTCTGTGCTGACTGCTCTATAGGTAAATCGATGTAAATTTTGTTGATAAAATTGGTTTAAAAAAAAATCTTTCTCTTTTAGAAGTAACCTCTTCTATTACGGAGTCCAATAAATCTTCGGGGTAGCCACGGTGCATAAACATTTCTTTTAAAAATACACGTTCCTCAAAGAAATCTGTGTTCAAACTAGAAATACATGAGGCCCTCACCAACTGGCCTTTGACTACAGATCTTTTTTGGTGGAAGGGATGGCAGCTTGAGAAATGCAAAAATGAATTTGAGTAAGTTGGTTTCCGAAAGATTTTTGCTGTATAACACTTTAACTCTTTATTTTTTACTAACCAAATGTCCAAGTAAGGAATAACATCAGTATTAAAACTATACGTAAACTGTAAAAAATCTGTTGAAGTATTGAACTTTTCGACTAACTCAATCGTTTTTGCTTCATCCCCGTTAAATAATACAAAGATATCATCTAAAAATCTAGTGTAATATAATATACATTCAGATACCCTCTCGTTATTAAGTATAAAATTGGTTTCCCAGTGGGTCATGACCAAATTGGCCACGCTAGCCCCACAAGGGGAACCCATTGCTAGTCCTACCTTCTGTAAATAGAATTTATTATCAAACATAAAGTAGTTGTTTGTCAATGTAAGGTCCAACAGTTCCATTATCAAAGCTATATCCCTGTTTGGTGCTCCATGTTTGCGCATTATTGCTGCTACCCACTCTATACTGACATTGTGGGGTATGCATGTATATAAATCCTTGACATCAATTGTTAAAAAGTTTGTATCATAACTGTATTCTAAATCATTTATACTAGACAAGAAAGACCAAGAGTCTTTACATATTTGTTTTTCTAGTACTATGAACTTCTGTAACATAGTGCCAATGACCTTCGAACATGCATATGTAGGAGAGCCTCTGCTGTCTACTAACGGTCTCATTGGTGGGTTATTTAAATCCTTATGTATTTTGAGGATTCCAAACAAGGATGGATACCTTGGAAATAAAGTAGTCATGTAGTTAAGGACTGCTTGGCCTACCCGCCCCTCTATAAACAAATCATTCAGACAACACTTGATCAAGTTGTAAGCCCTGGTTGCTTCTGGTCTAGAACTCTCTTTGTATGTATCACTACTTAACAATAGGTGCATACGGTTAACATAATCAGCTTGGTCAAACACGACCAATCCACCACCTTTATCAGGTTTACAGACACGTATGTCCTGTGTTTGTATGTATTTCACTAGATCTAACTCGCTAGTATACTCATCAATGTTAGAAAATTTATTCTTGAAATTGACTACGTGCCTGAAATCCAACTCACACAATTGCTCAAATGTCTGAAGTAGAGGGTGCAGTGGAGGGTTAAATGTACTTGCAATTCTAAACACATTGTCACATGTTGTGTCTACTGAATTTATAAACTGTAATTGAAAATTTAGTTTCCTTGTATACATTTTAAGTTCCATAATGGATTTTGCTATGTCCATGCATTGACGTGGGACATATGTGTGACCTTTTGCCAGGAGTTTGACCATGTCTACAAAGATTTCACTGATCGAAAAATTATACACCTTAAAGTCACCATCTTTATTGTAAATAACATTGGGTAATTCAGAAGGTAGTTGAAAGTCAGTATGCCAAAGTTCATTGTTTAATAAGAAGTTGGAATTAATTACTCGGTCAGTATCGACAACAACTTTATTAACATCCACAGAAGGGGAAGAACCTCCTAAGGTGGGTTGTAAACTGACACCTAAGAGGTCTTCCTCAACTGTTAGTTCCGCTCCTTGTTGGAGCTCTGTATACTCTTGTTACCTGTGCCAAATCTCTGTTGTTTCGGTTTGGCCCCTAGGCGACTGTCCTTTCGAAAACCCTCTTGCTGGTGACCATTTTGGTTGAATTGTCTCTTATTATAGTTGTAATTTACACGTGGGGCATTCTGCAATCTCTCACTCCTGCGTATTTCATCTTGGTTAGTGGTGTCTGAACAAGTAACTCCAAAATGGTCTAAGTCATCCATCCTTCCAGGGTTGTGGTTATTGGTGGCTAGTGCATGGTCAACAAGACGACCAGGTTGTTGTTCATTCGACCTGTTTATTCGTTGGTAATCAACCTCATATTGGTTACTATGTAATTGACTAGAACGCCACACCTGTGCCTGAGATGGAGGTGGATATGCAGTGCCCTGACTGTATGCCTTATGGTCACGCTCTAGTTTTTTTAATTTTGTTCCCTTTCAAATTGTTCATGTGTAGGTTAATACTATCGAAAATTCTATTATACTCAAATTTATACCTGGCAAATTCTAAATCTTCGTGGACCTTTGTGTTCAACTCATTTATTGATTTAGAAATTGAGTCCACAAACAAGGAATAATGCTTAATCATGAGCTCGATGAGCTCAAAACCCTGCTTGTCAAATAATTGAAGCAATTCTAAATGGAACTGGGAACCTTTAATTAGACCTGTTGGGTATTGCACCTTATGCAAGCCTTTCGGCACTATCTTTTGTTTCAAGCATTCCTTAAAATAGGAAATTTCAAGTTGAGTTTTCATTAACTTTAAAATGTGATTGAATAAAAGTTTTAAATTAGTGACAATATCAGGAGATTCTTTATAATTACCTCCTTGTTCTTGATTAACAGCATTAGAGCCTACTTGGTCGGTGGTGAATGAAAAACCTTCTGCCAACCATGCTGTTAAAGGCCGGGCATTAACATCCTTTTCTTTGTCATAGTTCAAAGTAAAATTAAGTGAACATTGTAATGTTCCTCGTTCAGGAGCTACTCCATTTGTGTTTGTAGAGGTCTGCGCTAGTGGGCGAAGTAGCTGATTTGACGGCTGGTTGTCCGCAAAATTACTCAATGTCACCATAGAAACCGCCGGTCTTTGAGCTGGCGGTGGTGTTGTTATATTGGTTGAATCACCATCTACAACAGCTTTCTGCTGACCTGTACCGAGCGTTGTAACTTCACCCAGCACCACTCCGGGTTTCCCTGCTAGTACCGGAGCTGTTGCGTGATGATTACTAGGTATTTGTTGATCTGTTTGCCGCACTCTTAAACTAGTCCCAAACCCTTCAAATGGGATTAGTTGCTTCAACTGCTGCTGAGTTTGATCTAGCTGATCCATTCAAGAACAAATGGACTCAATTTTGCCAAGTAGAACTGACAGGGTATCATTATTCAAAAGCATTCCAGTTAGTGCCGAGTTCGCCAATGGTGTAGAGATCACTTCCACAGTTGGATTTATTGCACAGTCATCTTGGATAAACAGCCTTTGAGAATCTACAAGGTCAGACACCATAAAAACTAGTAAAATTGAAGCAAAACAAACTTTTAAAAATGAAAAACAGCCAAACGGTTGAAAGACTGCAACACCGATTTTATTCAAGTAGATAAAACCATATAAATAAGTTAAAATAGAACTTTAAGCACTTTTCATCTGCTCACACGCAGTCTTCTTCAGAAGTTACAAAAACAATCAATTAAACATGCATAAATAGTCAACAGCTGTGTAAAAGTGAGGGAAATTTATCTATAATCAAATAGTTAAAAACAGATGACCTTTACTTAAACCCTGATCGTTGTTTGTTAAGAAATAACTATTCATGCATAAAAATATGTTCAAAAAATGTATACACATAACTACAAGTGCAATTTAGTGACAGTAAAAGTTGAATACTGTTAATTTTACTAAAGCTAACACAACTTAAATCCTTTCTTACACACAGTGTGTTTAAAAATTGACAACTATCTTTGTAAACTTTTAAGCTTTAAAATGCTCATAATTGAGCATGATTCATTTAAACCTGGAAAACTAAAAGCATTTAATTTTAACTGCCAAGTTAATTCTAGTTCTTCCACTATGAAAGATGCTGGACCACCCCTAATGTTGTTTACAAACTGGTCAATAACCATGAATTTAAACCGATGTTGGGCATTTAAATGAACATGTTTTGCTAAAGCATTGTCTATTTTATTGTAATTAATAGCATAGATATGCTCATAAATTCTCTCACGGAATCTCCGTTCCATTTTACCCACATAAAATGCTGGGCAAACTACACATCTAGCTAAATAGACAATGAATTTAGTGTTACAGTTGTATTTAGATTTTAGCCTGTATTTATGTCCATTAATTTCAAAAGAATTTGTGGCGTCTATAAACTTACAATAATTGCAATTTTCACACTTGAACGTCCCTGTAATTCTAGGCACCTTCAATTGCCGTCTTTCCAGGAGTGATTTTAAATTACTCCCTCTCTTGAATACTATTGATGGTTTGGTGCCAAGACATTTGAACAACTCATGGTTAGTTCTAAATAAGTCCCCATTCTTATACACTGTTCTAACTATAGAATTACTTTGGACATTGAAAGTTGTTATGAAACTATATTTTAAATGTTGTTCCCTCTGTGCTGACTGCTCTATAAGTAAATCTATCAATTCTATATCCAAAGTAGTGTCTCCAATATTGGATGTAAATTTTGTTGATAAAATTGGTTTCAACAAAAATCTATCTCTTTTAGAAGTAACCTCTTCTATTAGGGAGTCTAATAAATCTTTGGGGTAGCCACGGTGCATAAACATTTCTTTCAAAATACACATTACTCAAAATAATCTGTGTTCAAACTAGAAATACGTGAGGCCCTCACCAACTGGCCTTTGAGTACAGATCTTTTTTCGTGGAAGAGATGGCAGCTTGATAAATGCAAAAATGAATTTGAGTAAGTTGGTTTCCAAAAGAATTTTGCTGTATAACACTTTAACTCTTTATTTTTTACTAACCAAATGTCCACGTAAGGAATAACATCAGTATTAAAACTAGACATAAACTGTAAAAAATCTGTTGAAGTATTGAACTTTTCGACTAACTCAGTCACTTTTGCTTCATCCCCGTTAAGTTGAGAAATTTTGCGGACAACCAGCCATCAAATCAGCTACTGCGACCACTAGCACAGACCTCTACAAACACAAATGGAGTAGCTCCTGAACGAGGAACATTACAATGTTCACTTAATTTTACTTCATACTATGACAAAGAAAAGGATGCTAATGCCTGGCCTTTAACAGCATGGTTGGCAGAAGGTTTTTTGTTCACCGCTGACCAAGTAGGCTCTAATGCTGTTAATCAAGAACAAGGAGGTAATTATAATGAATCTCCTGATATTGTCACTAATTTAAAACTTTTAGACAATCACATTTTAAAGTTAAAGAAAACTCAACTTGAAATTTCCTATTCTAAGGAATGCTTGAAACAAAAGATAGTGCCAAAAGGCTTGCATACGGTGCAATACCCAACAGCTCTAATTAAAGGTTCCCAGTTCCATTTAGAATTGCTTCAATTATATGACAAGCATGGTTTTAAGCTCATCAAACTCATGATTAAGCATTATTACTTGTTTGTGGACTCTATCTCTAAATCAATAAATGAGTTGGACACAAAGGACCGAATTTGCCAGGTATAAATTTGAGTATAATAGAATTTTTGATAGTAGTAACCTACACATGAACAAATTGAAAGGGAACAAAATTAAACAACTAGAGCGTAACCATAAGGCATACAGTCAGGGCACTGCATATCCACCTCCATCTCAGGCACAGATGTGGCGTTCTGGTCAGTTACGTAGTAACCAATATGAGGTTGATTACCAACGAATAAACAGTTTGAATGAACAACAACCTGGTCGTCTTGTTGACCATGCACTAGCCACCAATAACCACAACCCTGGAAGGATGGATGACTTAGACCATTTTGGAGTTACGTGTTCAGACACCACTAACCAAGATGAAATACGCAGGAGTGAAAGATTGCAGAATGCCCCACGTGTAAATTACAACTATAATAAGAGACAATTCAACCAAAATGGTCACCAGCAAGAGGGTTTTGGAAGGACAATCGCCTAGGGGCCAAACCGAAACAACAGAGGTTTGGCACAGGCAACAAGAGTATATAGAGCTCCAGCAAGGAGCGGAACTAACAGTTGAGGAAGACCTCTTAGGTGTCAGTTTACAACCCACCTTAGGAGGTTCTTCCCCTTCTGTGGATGTTAATAAAGTTGTTGTCGGTACTGACCAAGTAATTAATTCCAACTTCTTATTAAACAATGAACTTTGGCATACTGATTTTCACCTACCTTCTGAATTACCCAATGTTATTGCCAATAAGGATGGTGACTTTAAGGTGTATAATTTTTCAACCAATGACATCTCTGTAGACATGGTCGAACTCCTGGCAAAAGGTCACACATATGTCCCACGTCAATGCATGGACATAGCAAAATCCATTATGGAACTTAAAATGTATACAAGGAAACTGAATTTTCAATTACAGTTTATAAATTCAGTAGACACAACATTTGACAATGTGTTTAGAATTGCAAGTACATTAAACCCTCCACTGCACCCTCTACTTCAGACATTTGAGCAATTGTGTGAGTTGGATTTCAGGCACGTAGTCAATTTCAAAAATAAATTTTCTAACATTGATGACGAGTATACTAGCAAGTTAGATCTAGTGAAATACATACAAACACAGGACATACATGTCTGTAAACCTGATAAAGGTGGTGGATTGGTTGTGTTTGACCAAGCTGATTATGTTAACCATATGTACCTATTGTTAAGTAGTGATACATACAAAGAGAGTTCTAGATCAGAAGCAAACAGGGCTTACAACTTGATCAATTGTTGTCTGAATGATTTGTTTATAGAGGGGTGGGTAGACCAAGCAGTCCTTAACTACATGACTACTTTATTTCCAAGGTATCCATCCTTGTTCGGAATCCCCAAAATACATAAGGATTTAAATAACCCACCAATGAGACCATTAGTAGATAGCAGAGGCTCTCCTACATATGCATGTTCGAAGGTCATTGACACTATGTTATAGAAGTTCGTAGTACTAGAAAAACAAATATGTAAGGACTCTTGGTCTTTCTTGTCTAGTATAAACGATTTAGAATACAGTTATGATACGAACTTTTTAACAATTGTTGTCAAGGATTTATATACATGCATACCCCACAATGTCAGTATTGAATGGGTAGCAGCAATAATGCGCAAACATGGAGCACCAAACAGGGATATAGCTTTGATAATGGAACTGTTGGACATTACGTTGACAAACAACTACTTTATGTTTGATAATAAATTCTATTTACAGAAGGTAAGACTAGCAATGGGTTCCTCTTGTGGGGCTAGCGTGGCCAATTTGGTCATGGCCCACTGGGAAACCAATTTTATACTTAACGACGAGAGGGTATCTGAGTGTATATTATATTACACTAGATTTTTAGACGGTATCTTTGTATTATTTAATGGGGATGAAGCAAAAGCGAATGAGTTAGTCAAAAAGTTCAATACTTCAACAGATTTTTTACAGTTTATGTATAGTTTTAATAATGATGTTATTCCTTACTTGGACATTTGGTTAGTAAAAAATAAAGAGTTAAAGCGTTATACAGCAAAAATCATTCGGAAACCAACTTACTCAAATTCATTTTTAAATTTCTCAAGCTACCATCCCTTCCACCAAAAAAGATCTGTAGTCAAAGGCCAGTTAGTGAGGGCCTCATGTATTTCTAGTTTGAACACAGATTTCTTTGAGGAATGTGTATTTTTAAAAGAAATGTTTATGCACCGTGGCTACCCCGAAGATTTATTGGGCTCCCTAATAGAAGAGGTTACTTCTAAAAGAGAAAGATTTTTGTTGAAACCAATTTTATCAAAAAAATTTACATCCAATATTGGAGAGACTACTTTGGATATAGAATTAATAGATTTACCTATAGAGCAGTCAGCATAGAGGGAGCAACATTTAAAATGTAGTTTCATAACAACTTTCAATGTCCAAAGTAATTCTATAGTTAGAACAGTGTATAAGAATTGGGACTTATTTAGAACTAAAAAGAAGAAAAAAGTGGAGCCAGCAAACGTTGATCCAAATAGATCCAAATTTTATTGTGAAAGGTTAATAAACCTACACATTTATGTTACAGACCGGTTTCGGTAAAAAAACACAACCTTCTTCAGTGTATTTAAACATAGCATAAATGTGATAAGCTGATATAGAGGCATCTAACTCCCTATTGGTGGGTCATAAATTTTTCTAGTTGGAACTGTTCACAGGTATATGACATCAATTTTTTCGCAAACTGTAGTAGTGATTGGATTATTTACATGGCCAGTTGTCACTGTGGCGCATTTTACATAGGACAAACTTCACGACCATTTAGAATTAGAATATCAGAGCATACTAGTAACATTCGTAATAAGAAAACTAGTAGTGCACTGTATAAACATCTTTTGGTACACAATACTGCCAAATTCACTTTCATTACTATTGATATTATATCAGGAAACAGGACCAACAAAATAGGATGGCACCAAATTCTCAATAACAAAGAGAAGAAATGGATAATTAAACTTGGGGGATTATTCCCACCTGGTCTCAATGAGAATTTATGACCCACCAATAGGGAGTTAGATGCCTCTATATCAGCTTATCACATTTATGCTATGTTTAAATACACTGAAGAAGGTTGTGTTTTTCTACCGAAACCGGTCTGTAACATAAATGTGTAGGTTTATTAACCTTTCACAATAAAATTTGGATCTATTTGGATCAACGTTTGCTGGCTCCACTTTTTTCTTCTCTATACAGTTGACTCGAGGGCTGTGCAGCTGCTCACCGTGCAGGAATTTATTTTTTTTATTTAGAACTAACCATGAGTTGTTCGAATGTCTCGGCACCAAACAGTCAATAGTATTCAAGAGAGGGAGTAATTTAAAAACACTCCTGGAAAGACGTCAATTGAAGGTGCCTAGAATTACAGGGATGTTCAAGTGTGAAAAGTGCAATTATTGCAAGTTTATAGACACCACAAATTCTTTTGAAATTAATGGACATAAATACAGGCTAAAATCTAAATACAACTGTAACACTAAGTTCATTGTCTATTTAGCTAGATGTGTAGTTTGCCCAGCAGTTTATGTGGGTAAAACAGAACGGAGATTCCGTGAGAGAATTTATGAGCATATCTATGCTATTAATTACAATAAAATAGACAATGCTTTAGCAAAACATGTTCATTTAAATGCCCAACATCGGTTTAAATTCATGGTTATTGACCAGTTTGTAAACAACATTAGGGGTGGTCCAACATCTTTCAAATTGGAAGAACTAGAATTAACTTGGCAGTCAAAATTAAGCGCTTTTAAGTTTCTAGGTTTAAATGAATCATGCTCAGTTATGAGCATTTTAAAGCTTAAAAGCTTACAAAGATAGTTGTCAATTTTTAAACACACTGTGTGTAAGAAAGGATTTAAGTTGTGTTAGCTTTAGTAAAATGAACAGTATTCAACTTTTACTGTCACTAAATTGCACTTGTAGTTATGTGTATACATTTTTTGAACATATTTTTATGCATGAATAGTTATTTTTAAAAAACAAAGATCAGAGTTCAAGTAAAGGTCATCTGTTTTTAACTATTTGATTATAGTTAAATTGCCCGCACTTTTTTCAGCTGTTGACTATTTAAGCATGTTTAATTGACTGTTTTTGTAACTTCTGAAGAAGTCTGCGTGTGAGCAGACGAAAAGCGCTTAAAGTTCTATTTTAACTTATTTATATGGTTTTATCTACTTGAATAAAATCAGTGTTGCAGTCTTTCGACCACTTGGCTGTTTTTCGTTTTTAAAAGTTTGGTTTTCCTCAATTTTATAAGTCTTATTTTTATAAGAGTGCAGGTTAACTTATAGTAGATGACATCAGCAGCCCATGTGGGAGACAAGTTGTTTGGAGGCCTGCACATTTTCCGAGCTTCATAGGTTTATAGGAAGCTACTAGCTAATGGCACTAGTGTGTTTACAAACTTGGCTGTGCAAAAACAAAAGTACCCTTATTGAGCATACTTAGATGGTTGTTGTTAGCAGAGTGATCTTATGAGCAGCACCAACTAGTCTTGTCCATGATGGTCATAGGTGTCACCCCAGAAGTGACTTTTCAATCACCCTACCAGTTGTCAAGGTTGCGCTTGAACAGAGTTATTGAGGAGCATTGCTTCACATGTAGTAGGAGCCTATTACAGAGGAGAGTCAATCACTGGGGGATATATCTGTCGACCCAGCATGTTTTGTGTATGTCACAGGCTAGATTGAGAACTCTGGAGCAAGTTATTCTTGTCCCATTGGATTTGCAGATGTCCAGCACTTCCACTAGGGCAGGGTCTAAGACTGCTCTGTAGACCAGGCATAGGTCACCTCTCAGCATCCTGCATGATACTGAGTACAGGGACAGGTCTGTCAGACTTCCATGTATGTCATGTTTGGAGGCCCTGGAGTTTCCCATTCACAAGCCTTTGTGGTTTCTTCAGTTGCTGCAGGTGTCTGGTGAGATACAGACAGAAGGGAGCCTTGTACTCAATTAGTGGTCTGATAAGAGGAGCGGAACTTTGACCTCTCTGGTCTTGGATGTGAGGTCCATATGTATGACATATGCAATAAAGAATGTGTGTCTCACCACTATGGGCACATAATTATGAAAGTGTAGATTGTTATGAGCATGTGTTCCCAAGTCCCACAACACTGTGTTTGAGCTTAGAGAAGTGCTGTGTATATCATAATTAGCAGGGGTACTTCATTGCCAAAGGAGACAATGAGGCATTGTTTGCTTTAAGGCTCAGTTCATGACTTTGGTACCAATCATTTATCTGTTGTCAACCCCTTCTGTAATATGTTAACATCATTGGGGTAATCTATATGAGTGTGTCCAGTTAACAGTCATCTCCAAACTTGGTAAACCATAGGCCATCTACCATTACCTGTTCTTCAGGAAAGTAGTTTTCAAACAGTTTTCAAACAGTTGAGAGCCCAGTTGAGAGCCCAGCACAAATCCTTGTGGTATTCCACTAGTAAGTGGCTAGTGATGGAGGTACAGTCCCCAACTTTGAGAGTGTGTGTTCTGTTGGTGAGCCAGGTAGCTATCCTTCTAGTACTGTATGGCGTAATTTCCAGATGAGAAATTTTCAGTATGAGACATGAATGAGGGATAGTGTCAAAGGCCTTGAATAATTCAACATAGGCAGTATGTCCAGTTATCACTCATCCAGGTCTTTGGGGTCAGTATCAAAGATATCCAGAAGGTTCAATGAGCAAGATTTACCCTTGATATAAACAAAATGGGTTGGGTCAAGTGTGTTGAAGGTCACCCATGTTCCTGTGGATAAGGTCCATGCTGATTCTTTCCTTAGCCTTGCAGATGAAGCCTTTTAGGAATATGGGTCAATAGTTGTAGTTCTTCATGTTACCTGATTGATGTGCATTGCATATCACACAACATTTGATATTACTTTCTATAGTGTAGGTGATATATGTATGGAAAAAGTACTGAAACACCAAGGTTGCAGTGCTTTGGGAAGGGTGACAACACATGGCTGTATTTTAAATATATGACATAATGTTAGACAGGGCCTTCAGTTTGCAATGTTTCCACATGTCATAGACAAGAAATGGAGAGTAAACAAATGCATAATAATGTTTAGTTGTCCATAGTGCAGCAAGCAGTAGGCTTGCATGACAGTTGGCAAAGTATATATGCATGAAAAATACATGTTTGTGCATAGCTAAGCAGTGTACAAATGCAAGCTACACTGCTAAAGTCTGACAGTTAGTAATGAGTCTATGAAACACAGCTATTGCTTAACTGTGGCAGCACATGTTAATGCATTGATGCATTCCTTTTTGGGCCCAGATGGTACTGGATCCGGATCCAGGTGTATCCAATACTTTTAAATACTGTTAATTAAACATTGATAATGGAATAACATGAATTCTTTATAGTACATGTGTTTCTGTGTGTTGGCATAGCACAGCAGAAATAAGCAGCATCATACCTCTCAACCTGGAAACATCAAAAATCTGGACAATAGTCATGAAAAAGAGGTACAAATCTGTATGCTTATTAACATAAAATTTGCATACATAATTATGTAACCCCACCCACTCCAATGGAATTGCGGGATACCAACTTTCAAATACAAACTGAGGAACAGAGAACCAAACTATGGCTGCAGCCATTCTAATGTCCCATTACTTGGCCATTTCACCCCATTTACCATAATCACTGTAATGTGCATACTGCTTTACTTCTACAATGATTATTTGGATTTTATTTTACATTTTATAGCACAAACACTAATAGATATCTGCTAAACAAAGCAATACAGTCTCACAATGAAAAACAGACTTGGCAGTGGCATTAAAACTTCTCTGCCCTTGAAACTCACATTCATGGAAACAGCACTGAAACCTACATCCAAAGAAAATGCATCTGGCCAGTGGCTAATAAAGATTAACTTTGGACTGTTTTCAAATCATAGGCCCCTTGCACATGAAACATAAGTCTCATGTTAATGTTGCTTCTCATTTTCTTCAGCCTCCAAATGCTATAGTCTCTCTGCTGATTCTAATTCCAAATGTTTGACCTCTAGACTCCCAAGAAAGGTCCTTCAGGAACAGCAAACTGTACAGACTGCAGATGAGATAGAAAAGGTTGTCTCAACCAAAGACACCTCAATACAGTGTTTAGTCCATATGGGGTTATCTTATAAGAAAGACTCTGATGTAATACTATAGAAAATGGCTTCCAGAGATTAACTGAAAAAATACCAACCATTTTAGATTCTATTAGTTCTGACTAAAATCATGCTATAGCTTCAGCCTATTTTCCCACTGTCTTTAACTTTTTGAAGCCCTTCAACTTTAAAGTATTTGAAGTCAGGGACACAGTGAGGATATTTGAAACTGCACACCAACTATGATTAGTAGAATATAGCCCCTTCCCCTCATCAAGTGTAGCTCCTGCCCTATCCTAGACAGTGTACATTTCGGGAAAACATATATTTTCAATGATGGAAAAATTGAAATGGACAGCTACATTTTTAGTTACTTTCCTGTAACTTTAGAATCCTTTAATTATTTTCTTATGCCCTGCTAAAGGCATATTTTGCACCTGGCTGAGTGCAAAGCATCCAATTCCATGCACAATGTATTGCTTCCCATTACTTGCTGTTGCATGTGTGCTGTGGCAGCATTTTATGTATACTGCACTACCTATCACCATAGCTCTTGGGCAGATGTACAAACATTATCCTAACACACCTAGTCCTGGGTTACATGACAGCGCACCTCACAGATGCAAAACGGACATATTAAACCAAAATTAGCTAGGTGCAAAGTTTTGACCTTGGCATACAAATAAACACATCAATTAAAACCTTGAAGATTTCTGCTGCTGCGTGTTAAGCTGGTTGATGTGGCAGTCCAAAGGGGCTAAGTGATGCTGTGGCAGTCCACCTAAAACAACGCATTTATTTCAAATATGTTAATACCTACATTTTGCTGAATCCTGAGGTGTTTGAACATGAATGAAACCAAACTATTTTAGAGGGCTGACCCGAAGTCGAGGATCTGTACTGCATTAGGATAACGCGTGAAATAAAAATGTATTACTAAATCCCACGAGCTGCTCTGCTTCCGCTAGTATATTTAGATCATGAAGTCACATGCAGTGGCGAAGGATGAATAACAGAAGGAGATTCCCAAATGGAATCTGTACTGTATTTTAGGCAATAAATAGAAATAAGAAGTTAAAACCACATCCCATCAGTCAAGAGATTCAGTCTGCATTATTTTCATCATCAAGCCAGTTTCGCCACTTTTCAGCAAGTCAGAAAAGGGGAAGAACAAACACCCAGAGAAGCAGGCCATACGGCAGACATTAGAAAGCAGGAATATAAATAGAAAGTAACTTTTAAACAATCTCTATTTTTACCACATTAAGATCGAGCAGAGCACTCATAATCATGGTCTGGTGTCAAACAAAGCTCACCGTCAGCAGCCGTGTTTTGCCATAACTGTTATTTCACATTCTTGTGTCTGAAACAATCAGGATAATCCTTGTTTGGGGGTTAGTATATACACATACACACACACACACACACACACACACACACACACACACACACACACACACACACACATACACTGAATGAAAGAGCAACAGTAAATGCATGTTAAATACACAGTTTTGCAACGTGCACACAGTATCTCTTTATCAGCAGCAGTGGACTTAAAAATGCACAAGCAAACTTGCACATTAAACTAAATTTTAATGACAGAGCAACGGTAAATGCAGGATGAATACACAGTTCTGCAATGTGCACACAGTATCTCTTGATCAGCAGCAGTGAGTGGACTTAAAAATGCACAAGCAAACTTACAAACTAAACTAAATTTGAATGACAGAGCAATGGTAAATGCAGGTTGAATACACAGTTTTGCAACATGCACACAGTATCTCTTTGTCAGCAGCAGTGGACTTAAAAATGCACAAGCACGCTTACACACTAAACTAAATTCGAATGACAGAGCAATGGTAAATGCAGGTTGAATACACAGTTCTACAACATGCACACAGCATCTCTCGGCCATTAGTGGACTTAAAAATCCACAAGCAGACTATACACTAAACTAAATTGAATGCTGTCATCTTAAAAATGCAGTAACGGTTGAATTACAGCAACCGGTAGTTATAATGCCATAAATACACAACAACAAACTTGCACATGGTAACTATAATGCAATATGGGCACAACAAATAGTAACAGTTGCTCTTACCTGGAGAACTCTGATTGTCTCTACAAAATTTACATTATGCCTCCTGCCATCTCTGTTATAGTCCCTATTCCATCCAAGTCCAACAGGCAGTAGCTGGTGTCATCATGCATGCCCTATAGGCAGGTGAGACATGGTGACATCAGCCAGAAATTTAAAGTGGTAACTGGAAAAAAAAAGACAGAGAAATTCAGAAATTAAGGGGGGGCACTCAGGAATTCGTGGCACCCCAATATTTTGCCCTCAAAACCAGAAGATACCAAGAAATTTGGTATGGTTGAGTGGTATGAGCAGCATTGCATGAAAGTAACAGCAGCATTTTGCCCCACCAAATCACTGCTGCACATCCGTGTGCATGGCGTACCTCTGCGCAAACATGCAGCCCAAAAGTGAACGGCTTCATTGCTTTTTCACCAACTTATGTGTGTTGTGTGTTATTCTATTTTTGACAAGATTAAAGTGAGGAAAATGGGTTAAATAGGAAAGTGGTGAAATGGGGAGCAAGCAAGAGGAAGAATAAAGGGAAAGCAGGACAGGAATATGCAGGAGGGAGATAGGAAAGAACCATAGCTGTCCATTTCTTTAACAGTGTAAACTGAATATATGTGCAAAATATTACCTGAATTTGGTCAGTCACCTCCAAAGAGAGGGGTGACCACAACGCAATCATGTTGTATAGCCAATTATCCCAAATCATGTGTGTCAAGAAGACACATGTGCGAAATGGAGAGCTATGTATGGGACAATTTTTATTTTGTGGGACAGGTGCCCATTTAATTTTTATCTCAGAAAAAAGGAATGTTGAGGAAGGGATGTAGTTATGCCTGGGTAGGTGAGGAAGCAATTGCAGACAGACAAGACAAAAGGTTATTTTAATAACTCACTATCTATACATAGATAAATATTAGTCTAAAATAATCTAGTTTTAAGGTAGACTAATTGGAATAGTGAACTTAATTGTTATTACAATATTTATTAGATTAATGTTATGCTTATTGGGATTGGGGACATGTTCGTGATTAACTCTGAAATGTTCCATTCATGTACATATAAATTAACCACAAAAAGGAGCGAAATGGCTTTGCAGTAAAAAATCCAGTTCCCAATGTAAAATAACAAAAACAAAAACAGCAAACCTCTATTTCCAAAGTAAAACAGCTTTTTCAGCTCATAAAAGTAGTATGCTGCAAAGTAAAGCAAGTGTAGCTGGTTCTTCAACCCAAAAAGAATGGCTTTGCAGTAAAAAATCCAGTTCCCAATGTAAAATAACAAAAACAAAAACAGCAAACCTCTATTTCCAAAGTAAAACAGCTTTTCCAGCGCATAAAAGTAGTATGCTGCAAAGTAAAGCAAGTGTAGCTGGTTCTTCAACCCAAAAGAATCGCACAAAAGTATAATCCAAACGAGAACTTTAATAGCTAGCTAGAGTTGAGCGCTTTCACCAAATGGCTTTTTCAAAACTTCAACAACTGCCATTAAAAACAAAGCATTTAAATATACAATGGAAGAAGTTCATTGGTGCACATGACATAGTTAATTGACTTAAACTCTAGTTCATTTACATATATACAGAATTCCTTCTAATATACTTCTAAAATACATTTAAAAAAGCTAAGGTAGTTTATTCATCATAATACAGAAGGACATAGTATAAATACACATCTATGACCTTAAACAAATGTAGAATAAGATAGTGAAATGTTATAAAAAGTTATAAAACATCCATAGTGTAGCATGAAGAGGAAAAAAGAGGTAAAATACGATTAATTCAAGTGTAACTATATAAAAACTATATAAAACCATTACTACGTAAGAAAAGGGTTTTTAGACCCCCTACTTAGTTATTTCTCCCTTCCCATACACACGCCTACCTGTATCACCCTTGTCTACTGAGGTGGATTGTCCCCCCCTCTCTGAGCAGACATTTTCCCTGGTGTCATTGATGGAGTTCAGGTTTTACCTTTTACTGTGTAAGCAAAATGTTTTTAGATTACACACTTAGTTGCCTTCCCCCCCCCCTTTTTATACACATACCTACCTGCACTACTTTTTAATTCATGTACTATCATATATCTGAACCCTGTTGCACATATAGACTCATATAGACTTTTATGGAGCATTTTTATATAGTTTTTATATAGTTACACTTGAATTAATCGTATTTTACCTCTTTTTTCCTCTTCATGCTACACTATGGATGTTTTATAACTTTTTATAACATTTCACTATCTTATTCTACATTTGTTTAAGGTCATAGATGTGTATTTATACTATGTCCTTCTGTATTATGATGAATAAACTACCTTAGCTTTTTTAAATGTATTTTAGAAGTATATTAGAAGGAATTCTGTATATATGTAAATGAACTAGAGTTTAAGTCAATTAACTATGTCAGTGCACCAATGAACTTCTTCCATTGTATATTTAAATGCTTTGTTTTTAATGGCAGTTGTTGAAATTTTGAAAAAGCCATTTGGTGAAAGCGCTCAACTCTAGCTAGCTATTAAAGTTCTCGTTTGGATTATACTTTTGTGCGATTCTTTTTGGGTTGAAGAACCAGCTACACTTGCTTTACTTTGCAGCATACTACTTTTATGAGCTGAAAAAGCTGTTTTACTTTGGAAATAGAGGTTTGCTGTTTTTGTTTTTGTTATTTTACATTGGGAACTGGATTTTTTACTGCAAAGCCATTCTTTTTGGGTTGAAGAACCAGCTACACTTGCTTTACTTTGCAGCATACTACTTTTATGAGCTGAAAAAGCTGTTTTACTTTGGAAATAGAGGTTTGCTGTTTTTGTTTTTGTTATTTTACATTGGGAACTGGATTTTTTACTGCAAAGCCATTTCGCTCCTTTTTGTGGTTAATTTATTTATGATACACTGTCGTCTGAATTAGGAGCGTTTACCTTTTACTGCAAGCAACTTGTTGCCTGGTTTTATTCTATTCATGTACATATGTCCTTTGAATTATTTCCTTTTAATATTCACAAATATATATAAAAAAGGAGGGAAAATGTACTGTTGGTCAAGAGAAGTGAAGCTTTCTTCACATTCTATTTGTGTTGCCATAGCAACAGTAAACAACTGCAGTTTCTAAGGACATTGTGAACCTACAAAGTGCTTTTAGCCTCACAGATAAATAATAAGAACAAGTAATGTTGTTTAGTTATTAAAATGAAAAACAACCTAAGCAAGGGAAAATAAATACATAATAAGACCATTTGTATTATTTTATGATTTATCCTCATAGGATTACATATTCCTGGAAACACAACTGAAATGTTCCCAAACTACATGTGCACTTAAATGTTGCTACTTGATTAAAAGTATTACTCAGTTTAACATGCTGATTTCACAAGCTGTCTGCACTGTAAAAGTTACATTTTATATGTTACTTGAAATTGTCAGTCTCTAGTGCACATGAAAAGATACATATTACTTTTTGCAGCATGTTATCATTGCAGTTACCTCACACTCTGTACAAACTCACTTGGTAACTGATAGCTATTCATTTAAAATATCAGTTTAAATATTGTGTGCCCTTAAAATTATATTGACATTTTGACAAAATATAATCTGAACTGTAAAATGAATGACTTGAAAGATGTAATGCATAGGATTTCAAAGACAGTTCTTGACACTACAGTAAAAGAAAAAAATATATTCACAAGGAAGTATTGAAATGTTTTAGTCTTCCAGTTAAAACAGCTTACTGTCAACATTATGCAATATTAGAAAGTTTGAAGAGCTAGGAAATTACTATTCTTTGTCTTTATAATGATTATTAGAGAAATGTTAGACTCTGCTTTGTTTAATGAATTGTGACATATGTTTATGAGGAAATGTGGACTCAGTTACTGACATTGGACTAGACATTCCTGGAAACTCAACTGAAATGTCCCCAAAGTACTTGTGAATTTAAATGAAACTGCCTGATTAATAAGCATAACTTACTTTAACAACCTGAATCCATAAGCTATCTGCTCTATACATGTTACATTATATATGTCACTTGCATATGACAGTCTCTAGAGCACATGAAAAAATACATATTATTTTTGCAACATGCTATATTTGTACTAACCATACATTCTAAACTAACTCAATTGGCAACTGACAAGTTATTTATTTGAAACATCAGTCTAAATATTAATTGTGCCCTTGAAATATTGTTGCTGTTTTGACAAAACAAAACCTGAATTGAAAAAGGAATGATTTGAAGAAGTGAAGTATTGTACAGATTTCAAAGACATCTACTGACACTACAATATAAGTAGAAATGTATACATGCAAGGAAAAGCTGAAATGCTTTGTACTTTTAGTTAAAATAGCTTATTGTTAACTTTTTGCTTTATCAGAAAATTTAAAGAGCTAGGAAATGATTTCTAATTTGTCTTTTTAATGTTAACTAAAGTGATGTTAGTCACTGACTTGTTTAACGGATTGTGAGTCATGTACAAGACGGACTACTGAATGTTATTTATGTTTACCTATGTTTGCTGAATTTCTTTTATTAGTACTGATTTAAAACAAAAGAAAGAAAGGGAGGGGAAATCTCTGTTTTTGGTCAAGGGGGGAGAGGCTTAAAAGTATTCTAACTGCCCCAAGAACTCTCTAAGATGCTCTAAATACTATTTGATTAATACCTACCTAAGGTAAGGCTTGGTTACCATATAGGTACCTTCACATTCATTCTAGACCTGATGTGATTACCCATTCTGGAAGCAGGAGGTGCCCTATGCAGGACGGGAATTGTCAGGATGATCATAGTTCATTCTTAGACTCTGCTTTGCAAATCTATAAATATGTAAAAGCACTGCACATTAAAATGTAGGGCGCCTCTACTCAGAGTCAGGATACCACTGATAAGCCATGTTTTTTATAAGTGTAAGTTGAAGTTGGTGAGCTGAAGAGTGAGAAAGTAAAGGAAGACAGTACACCTACAGTAAATTCATATTTCATTGGTAATCACTCATTGTCTCCCGCAGAGTTATTTTAATCAAATTATTTTAGTAGTAATCTATTTGTTGTTGGCTTATTTAGTGTATGCTCCTCTGTTGCATTTGATTTATCCAAAATGACATATCTGACATGTTTGGGATCTCTTAAGGGTAACTAAATATTGGATATTTTCTAAGTCAACATAACAATTGTTTACACTACTAACATTCCATCCTGATATATAAAATACTATAGAATAATAATAGAATAATACAGAATTTCATACCTCTTTTAAGAAAATTCTCCATATAATAATTTAACATATGGAGCTCAGTTGATATTGTTGGTTAAAGGTATGAGTGATAATACAATAGATCTTTATCTATTGGATTAGGAATGACTTTCATTCCATGTTTAATGGGAAATTCATATTTACTTGTATTTGATACTTTAGAATTAATGTTTTATAGAAGTACTTTTTTAAAGCCTGACCAGAATTTTACCCTTCTCGTATTTAAAGAAGAAAGAACATTAAATTAAACTCCCACGTTTTAAGGTATAGCGTAAGAAGAAAGCTCAGCGTTCTCGGTAGGACTGCTGTATCACTGTATTACTGCTGGCATACCAAAAGAAACGAATCCAAGGTCCATAAACGCTAAAATGTAGTTTATTGATGCAAAAACCAGTTGAAACGTCGACCTAGGTTTCGTTCGTATCTCCGAACTTCTTCAGAACAATTAAAACAATACAAGGACCTCTTAAATACTTAACTAAAGTTACAATTAGTGCCTCAATTATTCAATTGACTTCCCGCCAAAAAATTATATATATACACACATACATACCAGCAGCATCTAAAAACCCACATGCTATCTTACCTATGCAATATAAATTATTAAAATTCTAAATGTGCCTAAAAACAATATATACAATATACATAAAACATTAAAAACATGAAAATGTATCTGTCTGCTCACAATATGATATGACCCTAATGAAAATTGTATAAAGTCATGCTAAATGCAAAAACACTACAAGCTGCTCATAATTTATAAATTACATTACCACAAGATGTGCACATAGAAAAATAAATAAACCAAAATCAGTAACCTTTTATATTGTTAAGCCATAAAATGGGTTTTATACTGATATATTCATTAAGTCCAGGGGACTGATGAGCATTAAGGTATATTTGCATCCTTAATTCTAAAAAATCCAAGTTAAATTTTGTAACTTTACCCTGTGCGTCAAAATTCAAATGTGTTACACCAAAAAACTTAAAGGAATGATCTAACTCCCACGTTTTCACACATAAAAATAACATTCAGTGTTATCACAGAATATGGTATAACTACTATAATCAAAATAAAAAAAGCAAAAAGTTTCTTCTAACAATAACTTGAAATGGATTTAACATTCTTATCATTAAATACTAATGGCTTAAATAATGCAAATAAAAGATCAAACTTACTAAAATATTTAAAACTAAATAAGGCACAAGTAGTATTTCTCCAGGAAATGCATTTTAAGACTAATGATAGCTTTATTTGGAACCCTAAGGACTATACAGTCTTAGCTCAATCCTCCTATAGAGCAAAACCAAACAGAGTATCAATTCTCTGGAAGAAAAACATAATCACTCCAAAAGTTATTTATAAATATGAAGACAAAGAAGGTCTGCTAGCATTTGTTATAATTAAATTTAGTAATGGAATATGGACCTTAGCTAATTTATATTGGTTCCCAGGAATTGGAGCAGGAACGGTTAAAAAACACCTAGATTTTATTTCCAACAATTATAAAGGAAATCTTATACTGGGAGGAGACTTTAATTGTACCTTAGAAGCATCTGAAACCACGAAAAAGTCTTTTCGCATAGCAACTATTTCAAAATCCTTAAAAAGATGGATTTATTCATTTCATTTACTAGACAGGTTTAAAGTAAAAGATGATAAATCCTTATTATTTTCCATAAAGACCATAAATTTGGAAAACAAACCAGAATAGACAAATTATTTGTAGTTCAAGATTTACAAACAAAAATCATCAACTTTTTAATAGTTCCATGCCCCTTCTCAGATCATGACTCTCTGATAATGAAGCTCCAAACAGAGTTTAAACCTTTAATCCTCTCAACTAGAATTCCATCATATATCACGAAAATTAAAGAATTCAGACCCTGGATGTTGTCAGAACTGCAACTATTTCTTGAAATTAATAATACAACAGAAATCAGTAGAGTCATGGTTTGGGACTCATTAAATGTGTATTTATTTTGTAAGGCCTTTAGCTGCTACAAAAACAAAGTTAGAGAGTGGGAAACTGAATCATTAGACTTGCAAACCAGACTCTTGACAGCAAAATCTAAAAAAAATCAGAATTGTCCAGAAGACAAAAAAGAAATAGAGGAATTAAATAAAAAAATATAATAAAATTCTAACACAAAAAACTTTTCTAGCCTTGGAAAGATTAAAAATAAACTCATTAGCCTCCTCCCCCAGATATCTACATAACTTATCTACAAGAATTAAAATACAATCTAAAGCAAATAACATTGGTAGTATATATCATGAAAAGAAAGGAAAAAAGTATCAGATATAGGAGACATCCTTGAAGCATTTTGGTTCCATTATATGGAACACTTCAAAAAAGAAGATTTAGATACCAACCAAATAAACTTAGATACAAACCTTATCAATATAAAAAATTCCTGAAAACTTAAAACTAGACCTACAAAAACCTATATTCTACAAAGAAATTGTTGACAAGATAAAATAAAGTAAATCTAACAAAGCTCCAGGGATATATGGTATAAATATGGAAATTTACAAACTCTTCCCTTCAACAGTAATCTCCCTTTTTCATAAAACTTTGCTAGAAGTCCAGTCAGAAGCAAAAATACCACCCTCATGGAAATATTCTCTCATACACTAATTCTAAAAGATAATAAACCATCAGACCTTTGCACCTCATACAGACCTATAGCATTGCTGAATAATGATTACAAAATATTCATGTCAATCCTAGCTAACAGAATGAAAATCCCACTTTCAAAGACAATTAATAATGATCAAACTGGATTTTTATATAACAGGCACATACATGATAATATTAAAAGGATACTTACTCTTATAGATTATGTGAATAAAGAATATAGAGAAACACTTGTAATCAGATTAGACATAGAAAAAGCCTTTGATTTCCTCAACTGGGAATATCTATTTAAAACTTTAGCATTATTTGAATTTCCTCCATCCTTCATCTTATTACAAAAAAACATATATATTAATAACTTGTCCTACATTAAATTAGGCTCTTTCACCTCAGAGTCTATCCGTATAACGAAAGGTACTAAACAAGGATGCCCCCTTTCT
This sequence comes from Protopterus annectens, assembly GCF_019279795.1. NCBI lineage: Eukaryota > Metazoa > Chordata > Ceratodontiformes > Protopteridae > Protopterus > Protopterus annectens. The sequence goes on from NC_056733.1 coordinate 501,132,608, forward strand.
CCTATTTTATTTGCTTTGGCTATAGAAATTCTTGCAGAAATAATATGCAATAATCCAAGAATAAAAGGAATAGAAGTCTATGACCAGTACATATCTAAAATAATGCTTTTTTGCTGATGATATTTTATTAACCCTATCAAACTCCAGAGAGTCATTAGGAGAGCTAGAAGTAATGGAGAAATTTTATAGAATTTTAGGACTACACTTTAATAGATCAAAATCAAAATTTCTATTTTTAAATAAGAAAAAAGAACTACAAGTTACAGATAAATCCATCATAGGAAAACAAGAACTTATGCTAAATTATTTAGGAATAGTGTTATGCAAAAATATAAGTGAAACAATATTAATAAATTATAAAAACATTATTGAAACAATAAAAATATATATAGAAAAGTGGAACAAAATTATATTAACTTTTGAAGACAGATTGCAATTAATAAAAATGGTCTTATTGCAAAAAAAACTATATGTAGCATCAGCAATACAGTTAATTCCTGAAAGATGCATTCTTAAAGAAATAAACTTATGTTTAATAAAATGTTTATAGTATCCCAAAAAGAATAGAGTTGCTCTAACGCATGACATTAGACCCTGGAAACAAGGAGGATTGAACTTCCCAGAAATAGAAACATATAAAAGCATCTGTGCTTAAAACTACAATAGACTGGATAAATCCAAATTATTTTGCCAACTGGAAAGAATTAACAATGGCTATATTAACAAATGAATTTAATCTGTTAAAAAAATGTTTAATAGTAGACAAATCAAACAAACCCTGGTACATACTGTGCATAACTATACAATATAATATAACAAAACCTTCTAAAACAACACTGATTAATCATTACATCATTTCCTTTAGGAAACTTATCAATGCAAACATAGATCTAAAACTTTGGTTTGACCTTTTAACCCCATTTACCATCACTAAGAACTTTCCTCACAAAATATATAGGGAAGCAATAACCTCCTGGGAACAACATGGATTCTTATGCTGGTTTCAATGTGTAAATAAATTAAATATTTTAGATATACATATGATAAAAACTGCTTACAATATTCCAACACAGGACTGGTTAACCTTACAAAGCATTCTAATGTACACTCAAGATTTATGCAGATTAATTAATTAGGTTCATAGGTTAGTACTAAGCTAACTGCCCTTGCGAGCCATTTTAAGCCTAGGCAATTATCCCTTGTGAGACTCAAACCCTGCACCTTGTGCTTGTAAAACAAATACCTTAACCATTAGGCCACCCAATTCCTCATTTAAAGATATTCCAAATCTAATAAGTTTTGTGCATGAATTTATATATATGATAGTTGTGAAAAGAAAAATTCCATTTCAAATCTATGTAAAGAGTTAATAACATATAAAACAATTCCCAAACCATCATACTGGCAGTTCTTAACAAAAGGTCAGTCATTGCGGTTAACAGAAGAAATTAAAACTAACATCTTACTATCAGTTAATTACACCTCTAATACACAGTACTGGAAAATATTTAACTGGAAATACTTACATAGAGCATTTTAACACCAGATAGAATTAAAAAGATCAGTACTACTACAAATGTTTTTTGCTGGAGGTGTGAAAAGTCAAATAAAGCAAATTGGATTCATATTTTTTTATGAATGTAATCAAATTAAATCATATTGGAATGGAATCAATCATTTTTTTACAAGCTTTATTTAATGAATCCTTTACCTTAACTTGTTGTTGTGTCTTTCAGCTTTTCCTGGTTAGGGGTCGCCACAGCAGAACTCCGGTTCGCTAATGATTGGCAGTAGATTTTTATGTGCTGGCTTGCTGGGCCTAATGCACAACCTTCAATGAAGGAACGCTCATTCATGCATGTCGCCACACAGAAGACGCTCTAACTGAGAATTGAATGGGCAATGTTTAACTGTGAGGCAACAACGCTACCGCAGCACCACCACCGCAGCAAAATGTCTGTTAGAAATGTTGTGTCTTTTGACTTTTCCCGGTTAGGGGTCGCCACAGTGGAACTCCGGTCCGCTAATGATTGGCAGTAGATTTTTACATGCTGGCTTGCCAGGCCTAACGCACAACCTTCAACGAAGGAACGCCCATTCACACGTCAGCACACAGAAGATGCTCTAATTGAGAATCGAACGGGCAACATCTAACTGTGAGGTGACAACGCTACCGCAGCACCACCACCGCAGTAATCCTTTACCTTAACTAAAGTATTAATGATTCTAAATGTAAATGAAGGTCCCTACCTGAATAAGACAAATATGTATTTGTTATGGACAATACTTGCTATATCTAGGAAATGCATAACCAGAAGGTGGAATTCAAATACACCCCCAACCTTGAAAGAATTTTACACTTTACTGAAGACAACTGCATCGATGGAAATAAAAAAAATTAAAGAACTACATATCTATCCCAGATCATTGGTAAATAATCCTTGGAAGAAAGTTATATCTTTGTTGGACACTCTGCAGTAATCAATATTGTATCTCTGATAACTGATCTGTTAATTCTATATTTAATAACATACAGTGTATATAATTGAAAGTCAGGCTATTGTAAATATTGTATATAGTTGTTTAAAATGATATCTAAAAATATTATGTAAATGTTATTTTAATTGAAAATAAAAAAAATATTTGAGGAAAAAAGATAAAAGGTTGGGTGACACCATGATTGTGGGGGGAGTGGGGACAACCTGGGCCCATGGTTGTCAAGCTGGGAGACAGTAAGAATCAATTCCTCACCCACTGGACTGTCATCACTGTCACCTTACTCTTCTGGTAGCTGGAGAGCCTGATGTCTCCTCCTCTTCCTCCTAGTACTATGCAAAATGTGGGAGAGCAGCCTCTCCAGCCAGCATAGCTCTGCACCTATGGTGTAATGCATGACCCTACACACCATCCCTGACAGCTCACTGCGAATGATGAAATCACCTACACCATTGCTTTGAGATCGTACCACTGAACCGGCTTCCAGGGTAGGACTACCTGAGGGCACAGGTAGTGCAGGGGCAGCAGAGGCAGTGTTGCCAGGTTAGCACCCAAACATGCTGGGCATTGGTGCTGGAGCTGGTGGAATGGGGGCAGACTGATCCAGTGGGGCTGGCCTACCCTGCTGTGCTGTGAAGCATTTAGTGATGTGGTACACATGGATGACATGGACACATTTTGACCAAACATAAAAATCAAAAATAAAACAAAAACAAAAAAAGATTTTATTTTTAAAAATAAAAAAAAGAAAATGAAAATAAAGAAAATAAAAAACGAGAGATAAGGGTTTTGGTGAGAGAAAAAAGATGTAAGATTAGTACTTTCATAGGTGACATACAAAGCATTAATACAACTATACAGCTCTATTATCTTAACTTTTATATTTAAGTCTACACCTCCTAACAGATGCACATTATACTACAGATTGCAGCAAGTAATCCTTGAAATGTGTATATATTGCACATATGCATGTTCCAGTTACACAGGTTATAGTTTACGGCAGGGGATTTGTAACACTGGTCTAGAGGTTTTAATTTAATATGTAAATATTATTGAAGAAATAACAGCATTATATAGTTGTGAAGTATGGTATTTGACCCCACAGCCTCTGACTAAAATTAAATATTGGACTCTTACAATTGGTTTGTGCTACATATTAATGCATGCATAATTGCTTTTACAGTTGGGATATGCATGCTGAATTTGTTACATCTCTATAAAATGCCAAAAACGCTATCTTTAACTTTTAATGCTACAATAACACTACTGTTCTGCTGCATACATACCCCTTACTTCCCTCAGTCTTGCCTAGCGCCATGGGCTCAGATATTGCACTCTTGATCACTGTCAGCTGGGGAAAAAACAGAATGAACAGAACAGAAGACCATTATGCATACCAGCCTTGCCTATATTCAGCTTTCTAAATATTGTAAGTAGTCTTTGTTCTTGATACTTACACAGGTGTGGGATGTCCTCAGTCCTATGTTCCTTTACCGAACGGTCAGGAGTTTCCCTCTTCTTCCTCCTCTGTAGGTCATTAAAATGATGCCTACATTGCTCTCCAGTGCACAAGATGCCAGTGGCACTGGATACAGCCTGGGTTAAACTATTCCATGCTACAGGCATGTACTGGGAGCCAGAATAGCCCCCTAGAAGCCTTTGAGTACTGCTTTTCTAGGAGTCCAATGAGTAACTCCTTGACACCCCACCTCTGTGCCCTAAATCTGGCACCTTCACGACTAATGCCTGCCATGTCTACTAGTGGATCTAGAGCAATGGGGACTGATGTTTTCCCACCAATTCCAGTTATCATGTTTACTGGAGTGCAGACCCTCGAGCAACACATTTGCATGATGGTAAGCGGAGTGCAGCGGTGCAAAGCAGTGAGGAATTAAATAATTGCAATTGGAATGTTAATCTGATACTTGGTCTTATTTTGGGGGACGTCTACTGATATAGCCTTGAAATATAATATATTAGAAATTGTAAGGTAACAGTTAGGTGAGATAGGTTCGCAGACATGCACTGGAGGCATAAATGTAAAGACCTGACACATTTATTTTTGCCTTTATACACAAAGAAGATTTGAGTTTTACACTGTGGGATTCAAACCTAGGCACAAGAGACAAAACATTTTCTTCCACAGCATTGATTTTCCATGTTTGCCACATAAGAAGTGTTCTTCAGACATAGTCAGGCATCATACATAAATACAGGCGACAATATGAGTTGTTACACATGTATGTGTGTGACTTGACAATGTTATTGAATGTACAGGCAGTTGTAAATGTGTCTTAGGTAAATGGGAAGGCCATGCAAATCCAGATAGCCAACTTATACTAAGAATACAGTACACAGTATACCCACAGTCATACATCTGATAATAAATGTGATAATAAATAAATAAATGACACAATAATAGTGTCTCATCCCTCATACATAATTAATAGTAGCTCCACTATCTAAAGTGTCATAAGTGAGAGTGACTATAATGGGAAGTGGAACAACAGCAAAAGTGTATGGAATATCCTGTATTAGGACCCAGGACCATGTGTATGGCAGATCCACACTTACACCTTTTGCCAAAAGAGTGTTGAAATAACACACGTCAATTTTTCAGTTCATTGCTATAAATTGTAATGTCATAATAGTAAAAAAAAAATAAAGGTTACACACCTTGTACTAGAACCCAAGACCATCTGTACTACAGCCCTACACTGACACCAGCTGCCATAGGACTAGTTATATGACATTCCTTATTTTACTAATCATTCTTAAGGTCTCGCTGTTAACCACCATGCAATGACATATGACATTCCTTATTTTACTAATCATTCTTAAGGTCTCGCTGTTAACCACCATGCAATGCCACTTAGTGGGTTTGCTCAATACCCAGTACCATTAATTGAATGTATGCGGTTTCTATTTTTAGCTGTCTTGGTCCTGTCTACTTCCTGGGTGGTGCAGTTGTGTGGTTTGCACACTGTAGTTTTATGTGCAAACAAGATAACTGCAGCCAAGCCTGCCATTCATTTCCCCCGTTCTCATGATTGTGTTACAAGCTGCATCGCACAAATACTAGCTTTCCCACCAAAAAAATTAAACAGACAGAAAAGGAAAAAAGAAAAAAAGGAGGGGGGAAAGTAGTTGAAATGAGGAAAATCAGTGTATGACACACACAAGAAAATGATGGCTCACATGCGATATGTCTACATAGATCTGGATTTGAACTCTCACTCCAATGCACCTTCAGAACACAGGATGGGTGCCTTATCCCTCTTTGTCACACAATCAGCTTTGCAGCAAATAATTCAACTCATTCTGCACACTAACTGCAACAACATCAACAGTAATATCAAACTATACAACTGTTATTTGTACATTTATTATTTTTGAATATATTGCACTTAGTGATCACACAACCTGTTATGATTATTGTTTGCAAATATACAATTGTGTCTTACCTTTCTATGTTTGTTGGTCATTCTACAGTTATCTGAGCAGTAATCTGAGACAAGCAGTATGTAAGCCATTTTATATCACTGGTCTAAACATGTATGAGAATATTAACTGGAAATAGTATCATATGCAGTTGCCAACAAATAAAGGGCAGGTTGGATGTTAAGGAACACAATCTGTGAATTGTGTACACTTACTTACATTTCCAGCCTTACATCTAACACTTTGTAGATTTAACTTGACAAGCCCAGTGGAAGTAAGGCAGCCTGCAATGCTGTTGTGTTTTACTTCTCCCAACCAGTACTCATTCACAGTTGCAATCCATTAAAAACCAACACTGAGGGAGTGCCTGCAGTATGTTTACATTTCCTGCACGGATCCATGTATTTGAGATTCAGCAATTCTAATAAGTTCACACCTCATTTGCATCTTCACCATGCAAACAGTCCTGAATCTACACCATATAAAAAAGCAACAATGTAACTAGGTGAACTGATGGTGAGAAAACTTGTTTATGTTGGGAAGACTGCAAATATACCATTTCTTCAGGATATATCTAGACAGAGGATTACTGAACTTCAGAAAGTGTTTTGTTAGCTACATACTGCATATGCTGGGATGTATTTAAGAAAAATCTGATCTGTATGCATTAGTTAGAAGTGTACTGATGGCATGGGCATATTTGTCAAGCCATTTAGTAGGCATACATATTGACAGTACATGAAAATGGAATGCTCTATGATAAATATGTACAACTGTTTCAGTGCCAATTTCTTTGATAGCACTTTCAGCATTTCAAAGATTTTTTAGCATATTTTTCTCTGTTGCCTGTTCTTTTGGGGGCACAGCAAAGCTGAGTTACTGTTATGGCACAAACAAGGATATGTTGCTATTGTTACTCTCCTTGTTTTGTATCCAGCCTGTTTTTCATATTTTACATCTCCAGACTGTTTTATGTTTCTCCAGTAGGTAATACAGTGTGGCTACCTTTTCTGTTTCATCTGGGAACAGTTATTTTGTAGTTATATGATATTTATGTGTATTATCCTTCTGTTGTCTTTTAGGACACGTAGGAGTATGCCACCCAGGCATGTCAATCCTCAGAGGCACCCCTTCACCGATGATGAGAATCAGGTGATAATGGATGCCTTTAGGCAACATGGTGCTTTTCTGCTGGAAAAGGGATGGGGAAATATGACATGCAGGATGCAAATTTGGCACTAGATTGTTGATGATGTGATTGCTGTGGGTGGCCACAGCAAGACATAAGAGCAGGTACACCACAGGGCCACTGACATGATCACATCTACATGGAAGAGAGCAGCTGCAATGGGCCATGACCAGATGTTTATTGGAAAAGGGCCCACTATGGAGCCACCACTAACACTGAATGAAGAGTTCCTGGCCACTGTGAGGGATCCAGACAACTCCAAAGAGAGTACAGAACACCATATACTGGATATCAGTACCACAGTGTCAGAGACTGCAAACATGTCCCAGGCGGAGCTTCCAGGTAGGTTTTGGTATCTCAATAGTTGAATACTGTTGTATAGTTAAACAACTGAAATCAATACGTTACTTAAGTGCCACAAGATTTATTTTTCAGGGGAAGGGAATTGAAGATTGCCACAATTAACAACACATTCTGATTGTTTAGCTTTGGCTAGAATTGTCAGCCAAGTTCTTGTTGAAAGTATAGTTAATGGACATATAAAGTATTACCATCTGTGTTACTATTAAATGTAATGATATTACCCTTACCTTTTGCTTAACTTCTTCCAGGAACATCTGGCTTGCAGATGAGAATATCTCCTGCAGATGGTAAGCCAAACATTTTTATGTCAGTACTGCTGAGCAATTTAAAGAAATATTTTAATGTGTGATGCTGATGTCAGGCCTGTTGTGTGTATTGTTATACTGTCTGTAATAGTGGCAGCACTGTTAGTTAGTTAGTGTATATTAAACTACAGTAGTGTAGGTATTAATTTTTTCACATGTTTTTTGGTTTTCATCACAGGTGAGCATGACAATGGATGTGGGGGCTCTCTGCCAACAGATGTTAGCGTATCAGCAGTCTCTGATGATGGTGGAGGCACAGTCAGGGGGTGCACAGGTTGAATCTGGCACTGATGTTGTTGACATGCAGCCATCACCTACAATTCCTTCTGACACAGCCAGTGGGCCTATGCATACCCAGTCCAGTGACATGTTGAGGGTGAGGCCATTGATCAGGGAAATGTGGCTACTGTGTCTTCATTGCCTGTTGACTCTAGCCATAGCCAAAGTGTGACTGAGGTGCCATGCAGGAGGGTTGATAGGGGTGCTCAGAAGGGGTCTGCTGTCCCTCCTCCACCTGGTCTAGGTGTCTCTTCCCATGCCACTCAGTGTATATTTAGGGCTGTCATGGAGGCACAGGCATGTTCCCATAGGTGCTTCAGACAAATGCTCAAGGTTGTACATGTGGCACAGGCTGACAATGCATGACTGCCTCCACTATGTTCCAATTCAATGGATTGGATGAATGATACATTGGAACGAGGGGTGTCTGTGATGGAATGAGTGTTGTCTGTGATGGAACATCTGCTGGGAGGGGAACTGCATGGTCATGGGCATAGGTCAGCCACATCATCTGCTGTTAGCCAACATGACTGTGACAGATCATACTCCCATAGTGGCAGTACTGCCACTGCTCCATAAGTGAGTGTGCTGTCCACACCCAGATGTGGAAGGCCATGAGGTCATGGTCCTGGGTGTCCCATGAAGGGAGCTCATCCAGCAGACATCTGTCGTGTTCAGGTAGCAGCAGTGCATCTGACCGTGGGAGTGGACATGCCAGCACAATTTCTGGTAAAGCCAGTTCTCGTAGTCAGGGATGAAAATGATAAACTGCCACCTCTACCATGCATGACTCACACCTGTCCAACACACCAAGAGATAGAGCCACCACAGAGCTTGGCTGTGTTCCTGTGTTCATGCAGATACTCACAAACCAATTTCATGTGGGGGACTACTACAGACACACAAAAAGCAGTTACATGGTTCAGCCATGCAGCTTATAACTCATTTTGTCTCACTGGTCATTTGTTGGTTTATCAAAATGTCTGCCTGCTTCACATTCTTATTCACACTCACCAACGTTTTGTGTCAGCCTAGGCTTCCTGCCACACCACACAACACCCTGTGCAAGTGATGATAACTGTGCCATATTCCTGTTTTCTATCTTTGGGATTCAGGGGTACATAAGCTTTGTGTCTGATGCTCAGGGTACATAGCTGATTCAGTGCTTAATATATTTGCATTTGCAGTGTTGAACTGGTAATTGTACATTTGACTTATACTGGCCTTGGAAAGTTAGACAGTTGATAGCATCAACATTTTCTGGCTTTATTGTGAATGATCTTGTGAGAGGTATGAAGTCAGAAACTGAACTGTGTGTCACTACTTTCTAACTTCTCTCATTAATGATTTTCCAGTACAAATGTATGGTGCTAAACTGAGGGCGTGCAGAGATCATCATTATTTTTGTGAGATATGATTGTGTGAATCTTTGATGTCTGAGACCTACTGCTTAATAATGGACACATATAAGTCATATAAGTCTGCTGTCACATGTTAAGATAATTTCTGTAACAATCTCCCACCTTTTACTTGCTTACACTACCAATTAGTGAAATACAAGTATATGCCAGGCATTCAAATTATTACACAATATACTCCAGGTTTAAGACTTACCTTGTAAATGCAGCAGTTGACACAGTTTTAGCTCAGGGCTGACTCTGTTTGATGCAAGCAGTACATAGCCAATACATGGGGTGATAAAGGTTCTATGAGTTGCCTGACATCAATGTTACTATATGTATGTGCATGAGTGGAAGGTTTTGGGCCCTAGGTGGTGAGTGAGTGTGCTATGCATTGTCTCTTAGACAATGCAAGGGCAACCTGAGCACACCTATGTTTGCCTACACCCAGAGCAGCTGGTGGTTACACCTCTGACTCCTCATCTGCCTGTGTCTGTGGTGACCTTGGCATTGGTGGTGGAATGTGTGTCCCTTCCCCTTGCTGATCCTGCTGAAGCTGTTTTCTCAGGATGATGTTGTGCATCATGGCACATACTGTGAACATTTCAGTACATATCTGTGGATTGTACTGCAGAGCTCTCTCAGATGTATCTAGGCTTGGGAACTGTGACTTCAGCAGCCCAAAAGCACATTTTATGATATTTCTGGTTTGAGCATGTGCCTGGGAATGGCGTTTTTCCATGGGTGTGTATGCATTTCTGATGGGTATCATCAGCCACGGTTCCAGTGCATAGCCTACATCCCTCAGTAAATGACACTGTGGGATATCCCGCCTAGAAAACATCTAGTACAGCTGGGAGGTGTGCCAGATATGTAAGTTGTGGTAACTGCCAGGGTTGCCAGTGCACATGTTCAAGATGATTCCTTTATCATTACACACTACTTGGCAGTTGAGTGGTAGCCCTTTCTGTTTATGTAGAGCCTACCCTGTTCCCCAGGTGGTGCCTTAATTTCTATATGTGTGCAATCTATGGCATCCAGTACTTCAGGATAGTGTGCTACACAGTAGAACTCCTGCATATTTCTGGGCCTTTCAACAGGACTATGGGGAAAATATATGTGCTCACTAGCATGTTGGAGCATAGCATTCAGGAAATGATGGAGGATCCTGGATGCTGATGCCTGTGACACCCCCCAACATGTCCCCTGTTGGTCACTGAAAGGAACCTGTAGCTAAGATTCTAAGGGCTACACATACCTTTGTCTCCACTGGGATGGGTTCCCTTTGGTAGGCCCTGGATTTGAGTTGAGGACAGCAGAGGTTGTAGAGTTTCTGTAGTGTGTCCCTATCCATCCTGTAGCACTCTGCAATTTCCACATTATGTAGGTTGTGAAAAGCTAAACAAGGCCTGAAAACCCTTCTCCTTCTTGGCCTAGGACTAAAAAAAATGTAATGTTGGAAGACATTTCCAGAACAAACACACAGCATTTGCTGAAAAGTACCAAGTTGGAGATGAATGAAAAAGAACGATTTGGAAATGGCTGCAGAAAGCTGATCAGAGAAAATATACTTTCAAGAAGTGGATAAAGCCAGTAAACTCAACTACTGCTGCTAGTTTTGTGGCAGCTCAGGAGATAGTAAGGTGTGGAAAGCCATTCAGAGACAGAGAATACATGAATTAATCATTCATTAAAATATCAGAGCATCTATTCTCAGACTTCAACAACAAATGTGCAAGTGTTCAGAAAATTAGAGATAAGCCTCTCTCTGCAAAGAGCGGCAAGGACAAGACCATTAATATGGCAACAAGCAACAAGCATCACCAGTCCACATATTAAGGACATTAATTCTGCTCCAGCATACTCAGTTGCCTGTGATGAGTCAAAAGGTGTAAACGATATTGAGCAGGCAGTGTCATGTAGATATGTGAACTGTAATGGGATGCAGGAAGAAATCATTGAGTTGATAATACTAAAAGGTCAAACATGGGGGGGGGACATTTGTGAAGCTGTGGTGAATTGTTTAAAAGCCAAAGAAATAAACATCACCCATATGGTGTCACTGGCTACTGATAGGGCATCTAGTATGAGAGGAGCTCAAAAGGGGTTTGTAACTTTACTTTAGAAGTCGCTGGATCGAAAGCTGTTGACATTTCACTGCATTCTGCACCAAGAAGCACTGTGCACTCAAACATTTCCACCCGAATGCATGGGTGTCATGAATCTTGTCATTCAAATAGTGAACAAAACAATGGCAAAAGAGTTAAACCACTAAGAATTCTGTTCTTTGTTAGATGAAGTCGACAGCACATATTTGGATCTCCTACTGCATAACAAAGTCCAATGGCTGTCCAGAGTAGAGGTGCTGAAATGGTTTGCTGCATGTCTGGAACATGTGAAAACTTTCCTGGAAAGCAAGAGACTCACCTATCCTGAACTGGAACATCCAGATTGGCTGGAGAAGCTACTCTTCATGGTGGATATGACAGTGCACCTCAACACGCTGAGCAAAAGTCTTCAGAGAAAAAAAGCACAGCCATGCAGATCCTGAAGGATGTTTTGGTGTTTGAGTGCAAGATGACACTTTTTGCCAGAAATGTAAAAAGAGGTACACTCTCTCACTTCCCATCCCTGAGAGAGTTCAAACAAGCACACAATCACATACATTGTATTTACAGCATGCAGTTATCATAACACAAACTGAATTTGGGGAAAGATTCAGTGAATTCAGAAAGGAGAAAGCACATTATCCTTTCCTGTCACACCCCTGGACATCGACCCATCCCTGCTGAACATGTCCACATTTACAGGAGTAAGTCAACTCGATCTTGAAACTGAACTGGCCAACATAGCTGATAAGGACTGTCTAAGTTAAAAATCCTGACAGCTGAACTCAAAGATGCTGCCCGACAGAAGGCCATTCTCACTCAGAAGCACAAATGTAGTGATATTCAAAACCACCCCAAACCCAACAAACTTGTGTTTGAAAAATGGAATGCCATTCCCAACACTTACATGAACATGAAAAAGGATGCATTTGGAGTCCTGGCCATCTTTGGATCCACATACGTATGCAAACAGGTTTCGTCAAGCATGAAGTACATAAAATGCAAATATCACTTGCGCTTTATGGATGACAGCCTGGAGTACTGTGTGAAGATCAAAGTCACATCTTACAGCACTGATATAGAGAAGCTCTGCAGTGATGTTCAGAAACAGAAATCACATTAAACACTTGAGAATACTATCATTTAATAGACTATTATTTTGCAAAAAAATATTTCTTCCCTTCATAAGATTTTGGTGTTTTACTTTGTTATAACAGGTAAAACAGCAATAAAATGTCATAGTTTTCTTTTTATAGTTCTATAATTTCATAAATGCAACAAGCTATAATTCTTTTATATATATAAAACTTTATATGCTGTATGTGTGTTATCTTCATTTTAGGGGTAAAATAGGTTTTGTGGCTCCAGATGAATTTTATTTGGTGGGAGAGGGGCCAAAAATTTCTCATTTGATAGTGAAGGTTGCAGACCCCGGGTACAGATATATATATATATATATATATATATATATATATATATATATATATATATATATATATATATATATAGATATATAGATATATATATATATAAATATATATATATGTATATATGGGTCTACTTCTTTTGACCTAACTTTCATTTGCCTGACACTCATTTTCCTGACTCCATTTGACTGAAATTTCATTTGCCTGACACTTCATTTGCCCGACAAGTATTATTAGCAAGAAAATGGAATATGCCCCCTTCCCCACTGCAGTGCGACCCTGGAGTTAGAATATATAGTTAGGGGGGGGGGGCACAGCCCCCCACAACAGGGGGTGTGGGGGGTGAAGCTACCCACTTCATTTCATATGATATTGTTAACTTTTGATGTAATATTGCTTAGTAACAGAAAAGTAAGTGGGGGGCTTCGCCATCCACACCCCCCGTTGTGGGGGGCTGTGCCCCCCACACCCCCCCTAACTATATATTCTAACTCCAGGGTCGCACTGCAGTGGGGAAGGGGGCATATTCCATTTTCTTGCTAATAATACTTGTCGGGCAAATGAAGTGTCAGGCAAATGAAGTGTCAGGCAAATTAAATTTCAGTCTTTTGGTCTCAGGTAAATGAAAGTTAGGTCAAAAGAAGTAGACCCTATATATATATATATATATATATATATATATATATATATATATATATATATACTAGAAAAAACTATCAAACAAGGTAAACACAGCAATATATAACATTATATATTTATAGATTCATAGATGTTCCAAAGCCACTGAGTCACATGAACATTCACATGGCTGCACATGATATATGTAGAGAGACAGAGGGGTAGATAATACATACTGTGTGTGTGTGTGTGTGTGTGTGTGTGTGTGTGTGTGTGTGTGTGTGTGTGTGTGTGTGTGTACATGTGCAATGTATTTGGTCAAGCACTGTATTGTGAGACTGCTGCAGCAGATTAGTAAATAGAGCACTTCCCATATTGTGCAATTTTGAGCAACTATGTCTTGAACTAATGGACATGAACTGTTATAAGTGAGAAGAGATATAGGGTGAGTATAATTGCTTGTTGAATAATTATCAAAGAGTTTCTTTATTTGACTTAAAAGTGTTTGGAGTTACTATAGAATTTTGTGATGCTATGAAAACTCAGACATTGTTCATAGATTCACAGATATTTCAAGGGCACCGAGTCCCATAACCATTCACAACTTGACAGTACCCACCATCAGACTGCACTTCATTTCTTCAGGAGGGCCATGTCAGTAAATCCCAAAATAAATTTGTAGAAGTCCATCCAGCCACCTAGCCATACCTCTCAATCATACCGAATTCCTCAGTATTTACTGGTTTTGAGGGCAAAATAATGGGGTGCCACAAATTTCCGAGTGACTCCTTCAATTCCCGATTCTTTTTTATCTTTATTTACAGTTTTAAGGTAGTGCTGATGTCATCAGCGTATCCCGCAACATCATCAATGTGCAGGGGTGTGCTTGATTACATCAGTTTCATGCCGTGCCTGAGTACGTATCGGACTCTGAGACTGGGGCGGGCAGGAGTTTCAAACGGTCCATGGATGGTGACGTACTGATGTTGCTAGTAGTTGTAACTATTCTGGAAGGAAAAAGTACACTCTTGGCTTCTGGCAAATTAAAAAGCACCATAAGCTGTAACCATTCTGTATGGCAAAGCGATACAGTGATGTGCACTAACTAACTCAACTAACTCCAGCGCTACCTGCAGTTGTCTCGATTCTCCCAACCATTAGTGAGCTCAAATGAGTCACTGAGCTATGGGCAGCAGCCCTCACACTTCAATTGGGGTGGCTGTAGCACGGACTGGGAAATGAGGGTTTGATTTGAACTTTATCCCATTTGGGCACTCAGGAATATGCATCAAGTGATGAAAAAAATGATGAGGAAAAGGGGGAGGTCATTGAACCCTGGCTAACCTGGTAAAGGCATTATAGACATCACAGCATAGCAGATAGTTTAAGGTATGGTTTTTGAACTCATAGAGTTCCTGGAGGGAAACAATGCTGAATGATGATACAGAAAAACAGCAAAGAAAATTTATTTTTTTGTAACCGCTTTTGATTTCATAGTTCGTGACTTCTCTGTTTCAAGTATGAGATTAGTGAACTGGAATAAACACTGAATATATGCTGGTGCCAATAGTCAGTTTAGGTGTTTTGCATGAATACTAGCTGTTTAATGCACAATTTGTAGGTTTTCATTTTTTGGCATAGTTCTGGTTCTGATTCTCTTTGTATAATGCATTCTTGATTTCACTGTGTGCTTCATACAGCATCTACTTGATTGGTAAATGGGTGCAGACAGTTAATGTTTTGGGGAATAAAATCCATGCTGTGCCAGGCTCTGAGTCTGCACATTACAGTAAAAGACAGTTCTTTAAGTACAGAAAATGCACACTATTGGAAGTTCCCAGAGTGTGATCCGGAGTATTGGGCTGTACTATCCAAAGTATGGGACAGTACTTTTGAAACTTTTACACTGCAACCACTGTGAAGATGGAGGTCTTTGTCCTAATCATCTAGATCAGTCCCAAGGAATGTCCCTTCTCTGGCTCACAACTCCCCCTTATTATTCTAGCCACTTTAGCTGCATACCAGGGTTTTGGGGGTGGGCTGCACTCAGCACAAGCAAATATACCACCTCAGTACCATTTGGAAACGGAGCTTCCAAGCTGCTGGATATCCTGGATGAGCCACCCACCCATATTACCACTTTAGTAGGCAGCGCACTGCAGAATGGAGTGCGAGTGCCCAGCTCCCTCTGTCTGAAGCCCTGCAGCTCAACACTGACTGACAGAACCATGAATGACAGCATACCTGAGTGCCAATCTGCATCAGACTGACACTCTATTAACTGCTTCATGCTGACAACTTCCCAGTCCTGCTGCCGATGTCAAGCACCCTGAACCTTGCCCAGCCTACTGTTCTGCAAAAGGCTGCTAGTCCCCCTCCTGGATAATGGGCACTGCTGCAACAGCCATTGATGGCAAGTTATACAAGCACTCCAGGTTATCCATGATTTTGTCTCAGAAATCTTCATTCATTTTTCTTTGACAAAACAGTGACAACTAAGGAGTGTAAAATAATACTATACTTAAAATGTATAACCTTGTTAATCTTCAAAAGATAAATGGTAATACAAATCCTCTTATTTTTTCAAGTTTCTAATGGAATAATGCCAATATTTGCAAACTGTATCGGATTTGCTTTGATAACTAATCCCATGAAGTGTGATGTCTACTTTAATGAGTTTGATTTGTGAATCCCCTGGGAACTCCTTGGAAGTAATGCATTCCTCGGCAAAGACAGAGACTTCACCACCCTTGTAACTGGGTCCTAAGGCATGAAAACCACAAAACCTTAGTATAAAGGGGATGCTCTCTTTACTTTAAAAGCGAGCTTCAGTAACACAGACACAGATGTTTAAATATATGGATGAGATCTCAGACTTGGTATATCATACTGACAGGGATTGCAAGGGTACAGAGCTGCTTACCACCCCTGTAAAAAACATGTGAGTCTTTAGATGTCATCTTGCCTGTTTCACTGCACTTAGTCTGATTTCAGTCCCTGTGGGGGGCCTTTTATGCACATCACAAATGGCTTTTCACTGGGTCTGTAGCTTCCTCACTTGCTGCTCTGATATCTGAGAAGTAAATTCCAAAAAGGAGGTGTCCTGGCCAAGCTGTAAGGGATACCACTGGTCATTTTATACTTTCTAATGAGGCACCTGTAGCTCACACTGTGTGGGTTCTGGCTTTCAGCCAGTTTACCATCTATCTTACCATACATGGATTTTTAAAGCATTTAGCTTTTGTATGATGCCAGGATGGGGAATGGTGTCTAAGCCTTGGCCAGATCAAGATATGCCTAGTGTGCAGCATTGCTACCACCTATAGCCTCTGTAACCCTTTTGAAGAAATTTACCAGATTAAATAGACAGGTTCTACTCTTCACAAAGCCAAACTGCTGGGGATCAGTTCTAGTAAAATTCTTGATATCACAGTTGATTATGTCAGTTATAATATAGACCATGGCTTTGCAGATGATGCTTGTAAGGATGATTGGTCTGTAATTACCTGGGTCAGTTTTAGAGTCACTCTAATGGAAGGGCATCACTACTGCAGTGCACCGCTCATCAGAGGCAAAACCAGTAGCTAAACTTAGATTAAACAGTTTAAAGAGTGTGCCTGCAAAGTTATGTTAAACAATATTAAGTAAGCAACCAAGTATATTGTCAAGTCCCACAGAGGAAGTACTTTTTGGTCTTGGTTAGCACGTTTAATGAATGTATTCAGAGATGATTTGGATATAAGGGGATTTAGATATTTTGGGGCTTTGAATAAAAGTCATGGAGGTTAAGCTGACATGAACTTTATTTGCAAGGATGTTGGCAATGTCTACTGAGTCAAAATAAGAGACATCATTATGAATACATTCAGGGCAATGTATGGTATTGTGCTTTAGCTTTCTAACAAAGCTAAGAAAAGATCTATAATTACTTTCAGCTTCAGAGGGCAGCCTAGGTTCATGAGGTATTTTAGTGGACCTGATGATATTTTTCAGTTCTTTTGTAATTCTTTTGATATTATCTCTGAAAAGAGGAGTTTTTGATCCACTAAATAATTTAAATAGTTATTTTCTTTCATTGTACGTTTATTTATGGTAGTGGACCACCAGGATGTTTTGTTCCTGAATTTTCCAAGAAACTTGGTACTGGGAGAGACTGCTAGCTCTATGCATTTTTTAAATAGGTATGAAATTCCTTAGTGAAGCTTGCTGCTGTATTAAGTTCTGGAGAGATGCACTCATAAGTGAATTCTTATTATTTCATCAGAGTAACAACAACAAAACCCAAAGGATCCACCATGGCAGAGTATGAGTAAAACCTTTAACCTCCTGGTTTATTAAAGGTTTTACTTATACTCTGCCATGGTGGATCCTTGGGGTTTTTTTGTTGTTGTTGTTGCATTTGTTATCTACCAAATTGGTCCTTCAATTCTGCTACTGGTGGTTTTATTTGCTTGATTTCATCAGAGTAGTTTGGGAATGGTATATTTATAGGTATTAAAGTCAGTGGAGTTTGCTGTAGGAGCTGTTGGGAGTTTAAAGGATAAGGTTATAAATTTATGGTCAGACTTCACTGGAGAAGGAGATATCAGAAGGGTAGTTTAAGAGGAGGCCATATTTTTAAGAATAGGGTCAAAAATACTGTGCCCTCTAGCAGTTTTATTTACCAGCTGCTTAAGAGAATTCCTATTTATTAAATCTAGGAATTCGTGAGCATATCCTACAATGGAGGTGCAAATGTTCCAGTTTATTGAAGGGTAATTAAAGTCATTCAAAATAAGGAAGTTTTTGTTAAAAGGGAAATCACTTAGAACACTTCAGAATCTTACATCTTCATCAGGGGATAAAGAACGTGCTCTGTAGCAAGCTATTAGTTGATACTTAATCCTATTAAGTGTGATGTCTACTTCAATGAGTTTGATTTGTGAGTCCCCAGGGATCTCCTTGTAAGTAATGCATTCCTCGGCAAAGACAGAGACTCCACTAGCCTCGTAACTGGGTCCTAAGGCATGAAAATCACAAAACCTTAGTATAAAGGGGATGCTCTTTTTACTTTAAAGCGAGCTTCAGTAGCACAGACACAGATGTTTAAATATGTGGATGAGATCTCAGACTTTGTATATCTTACTGACAGGGGTTGCAAGGGTACAGAGCTGCTTATCACCCCCATAAAAAACATGTGAGTCTTTAGAAGTCATCTTGCCTGTTTCACTGCACTTAGTCTGATGTCAATCCCTGGGTGGGGCCTTCTATGCACATCACAATTGGCTTTTCACTGGGTCTATAGCTTCCTCACACATCCAAAGTACATAGGGAAAGTTGCCTCACACAAGAAGGATAACCAAGACAATGGAGAAAGAAAAAAACACAAGCACAAGAGAAAAAAACAGAAGAAAGGGAAAAACAGACAGGAAATAATGGGGACGAATAGTGCACTGCTTAGTGCTGTATGAGCTGGAAGTGAGCTTTTATATTATTTTTGTCAGAGTTGTCCAGATAGAGTAAACAACTCCTTAAGAATTCCACAAACATTTTATGTGCAGACAGAATGGGTGCCTGGGATGTACAGACAGAATGGGTACATAAGGTGTACAGGCAGAATGGCTGTATAGGATGTACAGACAGAATTGGTGCATAAGGTGTACAGACAGAATGGGTGCATAGGATGTACAGACAGAATTGGTGCATGGGGTGTACAGACAGAATGAGTGCATAGGGTGTACAGACAGAATGAGTGCATATGATGTACAGACAGAATGAGTGCATAGGTTATACAGACAGAATGGCTGCATAGGATGTACAGACAGAATGAGTGCTTAGGATGTACTGACAGAATGAGTACATACAATGTACAGACAGAATGAGTGCATAGGATGTGCAGACAGAATGGCTGCATAGGATGTACAGACAGAATTGGTGCATAGGGTATACAGACAGAATGAGTTTATAGGTTATACAGACAGAATGAGTGCATAGGTTGTACAAACAGAATGAGTGCATAGGGTGTACAGACAGAATGAGTGCATAGGTTGCAGAGACAACATGGGTGCACAGCATGTACAGACAGAATGGCTGCAAAGGATGTACAGACAGAATTGGTGCATAGGGTGTACAGACAGAATGAGTGCATAGGATGTACACACAGAATGAGTGCATAGGCTACACAGACAGAATGGCTGCATGGAATGTACAGAAAGAATGAATGCATGCAATGTACAGACAGAATGGCTACATAGGATGTGAAGACAGAATGAGTGCATAAGTTGTACAGACAGAATGGGTTTACTCAGGCACATCTGAATAAAGTTTGGACAGTGCAGTGGTGCAGCTGTTGTGTTGTTGCCTCCTACCAAGAGGTTTTCCTGTTCAATTCTCCACTGGGGTGCCTTCTGTGCAAAGTCTGTATGTCCTCCCTGCGTCTGTGTGGATTTCTTCTGGGTGCTCCAGTATCCTCCCACATTGCAAAGACATGGGTCTGGAACATTTCTCTCTGGGCATCTGCTAAAAACTGGCTTAGTTCCAAGTCGGACTTTCCCAGTAAACAAATGTTAAATCAAGTTTCTTCTTTGAAATGCATTTTCCAAATATGAGCAGTATTAACAGTGCTAAAAAGTGAAGGCAGTCAAACATAACTGTTAAATAATCCTATTCAATTAATTTGTTCATAACTGCTTTAACACTAGTTTACTGGTAAGGATACAATCAACAGTCTGCAAAAACTCTAGATTCTTGCCATCATGTAGCAATAAAAAGTTTGTTTTGCAGTATATGTGCAGGGATAATAGCTTATCTAATGAAATAAGATCAATTTTGTTTTAATATGTAGCCTATGTAATAGCTGTTGTTTGGATTACCTGAGACAGGTGTATATTTTTTTAAACTTTGCTGCTGTCTGATTACACTTAGTAGTGAAAACATCTCTACTGGTCAGACATTTTTGCTGATGCAGCTCTAGAAGAGCATCATAATTTTATTGTATTGATGTTTGTGAATTACTAAACAGTAAGACTACATATATTTATTATTTATTTCATTTGTTAACAAGTTAGAATGGTTAGTTAGCTGCATCAAACCACTTATATAAAGATGTGAGGGAACCCTGGAATATTGGAGACAGGGATTTATGTTTTACTATTAAAGTAGCCCTTCACAACCCAAGCACCAAATTTTTGAAATGGGAGAGAAAAATCTCTGCATAAAAAAGGACAATCCAACCAAGAGAAAATCAAAATATCTCTGCAGAAACAGTAACTGGAATCCAAAACTGAACTCTGGCTCTTAGAGGAAGCAGTAATGCCTGCACCGCTAAATCATCCAACAGAATTATAAAGTGCAGCAGAATAAATTGTCATAAAGTAATTTACTTTTGACCCCCGATCTGTGCATTTTTTTCAGTTTATACTAACAGTGTTGATCCCATATAGTTGGTGTTTTCATTTATTATCTTATTTTTCACTGATTTCTCCTACTATTATCATCCTACTTCTGCTTTCACTCCACTTTGGTCTTAGTTGATTCAGCAATCTACCACCTTCCTATGAAGGCATTCATTTTCATACTTCTTTAAAAGGTATTCCCTTAGCACAGATAAACTGAATATTTTAATTGATAACATCTGTGTAGCATATGTAATACCCACTGTTAAACTCATTAGAGATGTTAATGTTTTCTCACTGTTAATGAAAAAGAAAAAAAGAATACTCAGAAAACCAAATAGTTGGAACCTTAAGCACGTTTGCATAAAAACACATCTGTTCAAAGTAATTATAAAGATAATGAAACTGAAGGCTCACTTAAACATTAATTTATGACAGAAGAAAAGATGGAATTACATCACCCAAATAAGTGTAAGCACTTTCTGCTCAAGAATTAGAAAGCAGTAAATAAGTGAAAGGTCACATATTAGACAATCATGCAGCATAGTGACAGAAAGTGCATGGTCCCTATACATTTATTTCAAGTCTCCAAGACAGATGTGAAGCTAAGTGCCCTAAAAAGGGTATGAAATTGTAGGTCATGCTGCACAATCTGTAGTGTTGAATGACATTAACTACTATTCAAGTTGTGAAGAATTTTCTTAAGGGATGGAGATCTCCTTTGTTCTCAGAGCATGAAACAGAATAATTGCATTATTCACAAAGGAGCAAGTACCATTAGTAACAACATCTATGAAATACATCTCCTCTGGCAGGTGGTCTGACAGTAGAATTTTGTAAATCTTTTTTTTTTCCAGAATATTTGAGTCAAGCTCAGTTTTCAAGCTTATAGTGCAGAGCTGTCATCAGAACATGAATAGCTTCAAATGACTTTGGTGTTTTACATTTTTTTTCTACAGACAAGGAAAGTCAACAAATGAATAGATGTGAGGACATATTTCTTCAACATAGATTTCAAAAAATGATCTGAGAGCCTTTGAAAAATTCTGTTACAGATATTTTGCAAACTTGATGCTGCTTGGATCTATGATGAGAAACTCAGAATCACCTAGTATTTTCATTTTATATAATGAAAGAAATTCAAGCACAAGAGCAAAACAGTTTGTTTCAGTAGTTGAAACAGAAGATGTCAGCTATCTATACTCTGTAAATATTTGATTTTAGTGTAATTACCAGATAAGATAACATCATTTTTGCCAGCTCCAATGGTGTGGGGAATAAAGCCTCTAACTTCAGCAAAAGAAAACCAGGTTTGATTAGTGTCTCAGGCATGTAACAGAGGTGGCAGGGGAGGATGGGTGTACCTTTCCTGGATGAGAAGGCAGAACAGAGCAGATTGCATACAGCCACAAGCCCTTGGAGGAGTATAGATATGGCGCTGTGCATCATGGGCATGGACTTTCACTTCACCAAGCCCCCACCTGGTTAAAATTTTCATCATTAAGTGTAAGACAACATGCACTCACAGGAGGAAGAAATTGCATGCCCCAGTGATGATTGAAGTAGCTCATACCCCCACCCATGAGGGTTGTAGAAAGCCATATAAACACACTAACTGCACAGTGAGGTCACAAGCATCCATCATGGCTACCAATATGACAGGTTCTCTAGATGAATCTTTCTTGCGTACTACATTGGACAATTCACTAGTACAGAGAAACAATGCATAGAATTTCATAGGGGAGGTTTGATGGTCAGCAGACACGTGAGCAAAACATACCTTTTGTACACAAAACAGATTATATCTTATATAAAGCAGAGGGATAATACATACAGACATTAATCAGCACATCATTGATATGCCATGCTTCCTATAGTATTTGGCCTGTTACACTATCTGATTAACACAAGTATTAAAGGAGAGAAAAATTAAAAAAAAACTGTGCAAATGCCAGACAGCCTTATCATGTCATTTTTATTTTATTTTAGTTTGTTTACCAAGGTAGAACACTTATCAAACTATGACTAATTGCAGGCTTAGCCTGGGTTACATCATAATTTAACAAAATAATTGCGGTATACAAATAACAATGGTTTATATTGAGTATGCATAGATAAGCTGTCAAGCAATATACACATAGAAAATACAACGAACCAAATACATTTGCAGTTACATAATTAGAATAGAAATATGGACTAGAGAAGTAGAAGTGGTGAAAAAAGAGCCACCATGTGGAAATCCCAGACCACACTCCCTCTTAAAGAGACACCAAACAATAAACTACACACTGCACCACACATACTGTGGATATGGGAATCTTAGATTTGTTAAAGTGCAGTTTCGAACAACTGCACTTTCAACATTCCAGTCTTGAAATACTGAAATTTGATGATTCAGTATTTCGAGATTCAAAAGTGGACATGTGTATTTATATCTGTACTGCCTAGAATTTCTTCCATTATATGCTTCCTTCACCCTCTTGTGAAAACTATTTTTCAATGCACATGAGCATGATGCAACAAAATTTTATCCAGTGATACATTGCATTTATTGAGTTGAATGGCAATGATGTTTACTTTGACTTTGACTTTGTAGAAGTGGACTCCCCAATTCTAACTTCCTGTGTCCTGTCTGTGAGCTAAATGGCTATCCATCAGGTGACATATGGGTTTATACCTAATGTCTTGACTTTATCAACAATACCCGAGTCGGGTATTGTGTCAAATGCCTTGGCCAGGTGAAGGTAGACAGTGTGAACCATTTTGCCCTCATCCATTGCATTGGTAACCTTCTCACAGAAGTGCACCAGGTTGATTAGGCATGACCTGCCTTTGATGAAACCAAACCTGGCTGGGTCCACTGTCTGGAGGTTTACTATATCATTAGTGATCATTTTTGTGATGACCCACCACTGGATCAGTAATCAAAGAGCCTCAGGCCTTACCACTGGCAACAGTGGGGAGGTGTACACTGGAAGGATAGCAAGGTACACACACACAGTATTTCCAGATGCAGCTCTCTGCATCAAGTGCAATTTCCCTTAAGAGCACACAGAGACCACACTCAGTCTGAGGCTGGTTTCTCCCTCTTTCTCCAGATCCCCAATAAATCTCCACACTGGCACAGCTATAGAGTTGAGATCTCAGCTGAGTGGCCAATCCAAGACCTCCAGTACCCTCTCTGTCCAACCAGTGCTTCGTGTCCCTGGCCAAGTAGCTGACACACTCTTTGAGGTTTGATTTAAGCACACACACACACACACACACACACACACACACACACACACACACTTACTAGCTATGGCCCCTTTTACCCAGACTATAACGTAGTTTTCACTACCACCAGCCAACTCCTTATCAGCTACTTTATGGGTCTTAACAAAGGGTGTCCAGTGCAAAATTAATATTAACACAAATGGTAGTTTGACCAAGAGCCAGGCTATTAGGAGTAGCCCACACAGTGTCACCAAATAAATATGCAAGTACTGTCAAAACTTAAATATGTCTACAAAGATCAGCCACAATAAATGGTTTAAATATATTTAATAATAAATAATAAAAGAACAAGTCAATACTAAATTTATATTCACAGTGACATCAGAGTTCAAAACCATAGGAAATACTTAAAACAACATTGCAGGACAAACTCAAAAAATAAAGAAAAATATCTAAACTAAGCTTCAGTATATTCCTAACTGAATCTAATAGAATTACTATATCCTAGTTAACTTACTTAAGAGTAAGGCAGATGTGGTAAATGGTTCTTATTGTTGTTGTTATCAGGTCCAAGGCAGAATACAGAATTCTGTGTCTCTCTAAGAGATTTCTCAAACTAATATCTCAAATATTATTGCTGGGATAGCTTTCAGAATTACAGCATTTTTTGATATCTGACTCTATCCCAGATGAACCCCACCCCCACTGGTGGGAGCTTGAAGCTGGCAGTATTTAGCATCTACCTGTGAAAGTACATAGAGCTCAGATCTTTGGTAGATTCAGGAAGTCATTAAACAATTGCATTCCTTCACATTTTAAAACTAGTAATTATTTCAGCTTAAAGACAATACAAAAAACTCTCTAGTACAGACATTATATCTCCCACAGCACTGAAACTGAAAGATGCCATATTTTTTATGGCATAACCATAAAGTAATTTAATTTCAGCTATTTTTCTGAAGTTAACTTCCTGTATTCCAGTTTCCACTTTTAATATATATACAATTAAACAGTTATAATAGTGCATGTACATTATGTTCTCTTCCAGGAGAGCACACTGTGGATCCATTTTAAACAGACACATTTTGTGAATACCCTTTTCAGCACACATCTGTACAAACAAGTTTGATATACACATAATGTACAGTTTTAATAAAGTTGTAACACAAGTATCTTATATAAATCATGTTGATATTCACAAATGACACATAATTATTTAGAAAATTCCAGATAGCTGTGCTGGCAGTATCTCTCTTTGTCACAATTTCCATGATAATTATTTCCATGGCTTTGCATATAAGAGTAGTGAGACTTATGGGTCTGTAGTTTCCATGCTCTGTAGATGGCCCACCTTTGTGCAGAGGGATGACTCTTGCTGTTCTGCATTCATGAGGCTCGAAGCCTGTTTGGAGGTTACAGTCAAATAGCAATTCCAGAGCACTGATAGGTCATGTTTCATGCTATTTAGAAGGCATCCAGGGATATTGTCTGGGCCCAGTGATGCAGTGTTCTTGGTCTTAGAGAGAGCATAAAGGATCTGCTCCCTAGTGATAGTAGAGGGAGTTATATTCAACAGTATTTCCTGACAGAAGGTTGAGGGGAAGAGATGGCAAAGTTGGAGCTGAATTTGTCAGCCAGTAGGTTTGCTATACCTTCTGGCTCAGTATAGTTGACTCCATTTACAATGAGCTCTACACAAAATTGTGTATTACCTTTGACGTTGCAAACCTTGTGGTTGTCCTTGGCCTGGGAGGCAAACTTTATCTCAAATTTGGCTAAGGTAGACTTTATTTGCCCTCTGAGTTGTTTGTTTAGTTTTATGAGAATGCTTTTACCCTGCTGGCTGCTGCTCCTCCTAATTTTTGCCATTATTTTCTTCCTTCTGTTATACAGCCTATTGATTTTGTGATCCCACCAGGGTGGCTTGTTTTTTGAGTTAGTTCTGCACTTCTTTCTGGTGAGGACAGCTGCCTCTGTGCAGTTATTAACATAACATGCATGTATAGAGTTTTTTTTTGTGAGCAGTTCTACATAGGCAGCAGTGTTTTCATGGCTTATGGAGGCTTGAAATTTTGACATGTTATCACTTAATAACAGGAGGTTAGCCTTAGAGTAGTTACTGAATGTTCCAGGGTTAGCTGGGGGGGGGGGGTCCAGGTTTTATGGTTACTTCAAAGGAGACCACTTTGTGGTCTGCCCTTACCAGGGAAGGCATTACACTAGGGGGTGTGCAGCACTCTCCTGTATTAGTGAGGACTAGATCTGGTATGGTTGCACCATTGGTTGGTGTATTAACAATGTGCTCCAGGAAGTTTTCTGTTTAAAAAAATCCAGAAATCTCTGTGTCTGTATGTTTGGTGTCATATAGGATTCCCACTCAGTTAATAGTGGGATAATTAAAGTCGCCCATGAAGATGGTATTGGGCTGGATGGTGAGTGTTCCTAATAAGTTTAAATACATGGTATGGGTTTCCTGGATCACAGAGGTGGTCCTATAGCTTGCAAGGCAGTGGTATTGGATTTTGCTTGTGGTGATTTGAACATGGAGTAGCTCAAGTACATTGTCCTTTTTGACCAGCCTTGAGGTATATTTACTTTTGATGTAAATCAAGACACTTCCACCTTTAGTCCCTGTCTGTGTAGTTGCTGGTCTAAATGTGTGGAAGGCATTATAACCTTGCACTGTTGGTGTGCTCTCTGCTGCTTTAAACCATGTTTATTAAAGCCATAGTACATTGAAAACATATACAAAGTAGACTGTCTTCATAGCTAAGTAGTACAAATATAATGCTTAGATGCACTTTTACATAATCTGCAAGATTCAAGAAAAAAAAAACACATGTCCTAGAGGCAATTGGAAACCCACACATCTAAAAGCTAATTCAGAGTTTAAGGACTGTTGCTAATCTTGGAAAGAGTTTTTCTGAAGATCTGCTCTCAGAAGACACTTTGGAGAACTTGTCCTAAGTATTTGGATCTAGGATAAATGTTGATGCTAGACTGGAACTTTACTGGAAGAAGATGGGATTAGATAAACTGCCAACATTAGCTGGCATTGCTGTATACCCAGTAACTTGTTGCTTGATTTACACTACCACACTGAAACATTACAGAAGGAATGTAACTTATCGATGAGTGATCATTAGTAGAAGCAATGAAACCAGGGTCATATGAAAATAGAGTTAATTTCATTAAAGAGTTATCGATTACTTTTTGAGATGAGCTACTACTTTTGTGTTATCTTTTGAATCATTTGTATTATTGCGTTCATGTCTCATCATTAAGGACTCCTGGACTAGTCTTGCTAATTATTTTTTGACTGATTTTTTGATTGATTGACTGATTGATTGATTAATTGATTGGTTGATTGATTGATTGATTGATTGATTGATTGATTGATTGATTGATTGATTGATTGATTGATTTTCCACTTCTGTTTTTGGAGACCTTGTGTCTCATTGCCCTTTTCATTCTCCACTGTAAGGCAAAGAGCAGATAAGGCTGTCACAGTAGAACATCATTCTGATGATAGTGGACACTTTATAGGTATATAGATAGACAAATATAAAAAAGTACTTTACAACAATAGCAAGTGCATATGGGCACACTCACTTACACATGCACAATTAAAACCTGCATCCTGAGACAGCTTATACAGACAGGCTTTTTTCAGTTAACCCCAGGATGATACAATGAAGGAACATAATATACATAGAAAGGTAGCAAATACAGAATGACAGCTAATATCATATGATCTATTGACTATAGTACGTAACTATTCAAAACAGTAGTGTGAGTATATGAAACCAAGTATGTAGCTCTGGAATGTTGTATTGTCTATATCTTCATAAGTGGATGCTTAGTTTAACAGTGAAAATAAAAGAAAAGGTGTTGACCAGTAAGTAATGGTTGGAATGTAAGAGACTTAGTTTGGCTTAGGAAGTTTTAGAATAGTAGAGAATGCATGGGTCTACAGAAGATGACAGGAAACTCCAAGAAAAAGTATGAAACCTAGACATGGTAAAAGACTGGTTATTAAGGTGAAAAAGGGTAAAGTGGAACAGGACAGGAAGCCAGTCCACAGGATGGAGTGGAAAAAGATAGGAGGGACAAAGGCAGATAACATGGGAGAACAACACACTACGGTGTTTCAAAAATATCTAAGTAACTCATGCAGAGCCTACAGTTT
Source organism: Protopterus annectens (assembly GCF_019279795.1). Lineage (NCBI taxonomy): Eukaryota > Metazoa > Chordata > Ceratodontiformes > Protopteridae > Protopterus > Protopterus annectens. The sequence goes on from NC_056733.1 coordinate 501,161,012, forward strand.
GGGGTTTACTGGAAACTGGAGCTCCAATTAACAAGGAAGTGAGTTTATACTGGTGTGGTGGTATGCGTTTGTCCATGAAAAGAAGCAAATATTCCAAGAAAGGTGATTGATTGCTTCATTAGCAAGAATTCAACATAGCCAAGAGGGGAGAAAAAGAAAAATAATGCAATCCTGCCACAAACCTCCCTCATATAACATCAGAAAGATGGAAAATGCTGAAATAAATACGGAACATAGAAAAGAGGAAACTGAAAGGTGATAAAGGTCATAATATAGTAAACAACAGAGTCAAACCAAAGACATGAATACTACACTACACAATTGATTAAATGGTACAGTCTCTCAGGGTAAAATAAACTTGTACAAGCGGTATGAATGTTGTACAGAAGACAAAACAGATTTGTAGAACTGCCAAAAGATAAGTAGAAATGAACAGCTATCAACTCATCCATTTTCAATACCTGCTTCATGCAATTCAGCAAGGTAAAGAGCTAGAACATCTCCTGAAAAATCAATGGGTATAAGGCAGGAACAAATCCAGGAATAAATCCTGGAAAGAATATCAGTCCATCACATGAAATATGCAAACTCATACATACATAATGTACAGCTAATCAAAAATATCCTATCTCTGTATCTCTGTTTTTAAGGTATTTCCTACTTTACTTAATATATTAATTTCCTTATTATCTTTTTAAAGTATTTCAGGATTACATCTACATCCATCTGTTGAGTTTGGATATTGACAATAGCATGAGGTCATCTCTAGTAAGAAATTTAGTTGATAAGAGTGTCTGTATTATGTATAGCATTCACTAGGAATACATGGGAAGCTAGTACAGGTAGCAAGACATAATGATGACTCACCAGCAGTTTGTGGGAAGTCAGTGCAGGTAGTAAGACGTCATGATGACTCATCAGGGCTACATGGAGGGGTCTGTGCAGGTAGTAAAGCATCATGATGACTCACCAGCAGTACAAGGGGAGTCAGTGCAGGTAGTAAGGCATCAAGATGACCCACCAGGTGTACACGGGGAGTCAGTGCAGGTAGTAAGATGTCATGATGACTCATCATAACTACATGGAGAGTCAGTGCAGGTAGTAAGACATCATGATGACTCACCAGAAGTACATAGGAAGTCAGTGCAGGTAGTAAGACATCATGATAACTCACCAGGAGTATGTGTGAAGTCAGTGCAGGTAGTAAGATATCATGGTGACTAAGTAAGAGTATGTGGGGAGACAGTGCAGGTAGTCTGATTTAAACACATGCACTTTTCTCTAAGCAATATCAGTATTTTACTTTTCAGATATTCCATTTTGCATGCAGTCTACCAAACTGATTTGCTAAATTAGAAGAAGGAATTTAGATTATTACTTGCTTTCAGCTTCCAAAAAGGACATCTCCGTGTCATGAGTTTTGAGCAGTAATTTTTTGATATTTTGAGACTTGTTACAGAGTCCAGAAATGTGAGACTAAATGACTGAAAATGCAGACTTACATATATCAAGTCCATTTTTCAGAGTATTCCCTTTTCTCCAAGGTATGGCAATCTCAGAGTTGTTATTTAAAAATTTGAAGAGGTGTGTGTGTATGTGTGGGGGGTAGAAGGAGCTGATTTTAAATGAGAACAGTGACATTTGACATTCACTATTCTCTTGTATTTTCAGCCTTTTTATTTTATTTTCTCTGTAATTCCATTAGCTTGCACAGACATGTTTCTGAATTGCAATAAAGAGAAGTTTTGAGCAGCAATGCATCCCATAAAGCCACATCCACTCAAAAAAGAAAACTGTACCAGATTATTTACTCATAATTTAACAGTTTTCCATTCTTTAAATTAACTACAGCAGTAGTGGACATAACATTTTTGCTTTCTGAGTGTTCTGTGTGTGTGTGTTTATTATGCCTTCCACAGTCGTTAAGACTGAAGTCTCTGTGGGTTTCTCTACCTTCATGATTACTTCTTAAAAAAACCAAACAGATCCTGAAGGAAACCTCCTGTTATCTCAGGACTAGTCAAACAAAACTCTTGATAAAATTGATAACATAAATGAACAAATCAAAGCACTTGATATGTCATGGGGAAACAACTAAATTAAGACTAACCAAAAGATGAACTCTCATAATAGAAATGTTGGCTTCAGTAAGTGCTCATTCAGAACTGCTGCAGTTCTTCGAGTTTCAGAACGGGAATCTTCAAACAAAAATCAAGGTGCTACTTTAAGAAAGCAATGTTATGAAGGAAAGATATTAGGATTTGAAATCTAGCTCTAAGACATATAACATCAGATTATTTAGTAAACCAAAAGAATAAAACACTTCATCAAATGTTTTTACAGCCTGATTTTACAGTTCTTTTCAGCTATATTGAATATCTCTTCTGAAGATGTTTCTTCTGAAACTTACCTTGTTATTGCATATAGAATAGTTAGATCTGTTCCACCTTCTATTGGTTAAACTAGACTAATGACAGTGGTATTTCTGATGCTCTTAGACCATAATTAGATCAGATCTTTCCATGTCAGCACAATCAAACTTCAACCCGTACAAAACATTTGTGAAGTGTACTCCTAACGTCTGCCTTGTAAACTTGTACTCACTACTACCCTGTCTGCTTGATCTGCTGTACCTTTCTTACAAACAACTTCTCCTGTAATTAAGCATTGCCATTGTCTCTCAAAGTATTCTTTCTACTTTGTCTCATATTTCCTTTCTCTGCATTAGCTTTTCACAGCACTTGTCTAGTCAATATCTGCTCATTTTGTTGAACCACAATTACATCACTTGTGACATCACATTTGTTATTATCAACTATACACAAGTTGTACCTAAGTATACCTATGTCATAAAATGTATTCACTCTGCATTGTTGTTCCCACATCTTTGAAAACTTCTGTAGCCATTTCTTGTAAATATGTATATGTGCATTGCTTTATGTCCTAGTTTTACTGTGGACACAGTAAATAAAGTTCAGTCATGTATGTAAAATGACCATAAAAGCAAGTAAGCAAGTATTCATATGATCACTGTTAGAGTAGACCTATCTATATCAAATGTATCTTGCATAGGATATAATAGCTGAAGAGCTTCCAAAGCTTCCAGAACAACTTCCATGTGCGCTAATCATTATCCAGCTCAAGCTGAGCTGAATAAAGTGAGTAGTTTGTTCACCAATCCCCTCAGAGCTTCCATGCCAACTGAGAGACAGAGGCTAGAACTGGAAAAAGGTTAATGATCAGAAAATAAAGTTAGAAGTCCTCACTCTGGCAACCAAAACATAGACAAATACGGGGGAGGAAGTGGTTATTGCAGTAGTGATCATTCAAACATCTACTGTTATGATACATTTACTAACAAAGCCATACTATGTTCATCATACTGATCACTGCTATAGTAGCCTTAGCTACATGGGTAGATTACCACCGTTTAGACTGAATGGGAGAAGGAAGGATGAGGACCCAGGAGCCCATGGAGAATGGTCCTAGCAAAGCCTGTACTAGAAGTGGAAAAGAAATATAGTTTGTAGTACTTTGTAAAGGTATGCACAGAGGACAATGTTACTGCATCTGGAATACGTCTAGAGTCCAACCTTTACTAAATGAAACAGTTTAAGCAAATGTCCTGATACAATGAGCCTTGACTCTGCCTGAAATTGCATTGTTGTGGTGAGTATAACAAAAGGTAATAACATGAAACAACCATATGGAAACTGTCTGCTTTGATATAGGCTGTTTTTTCATCTTACCTTCCCAAGAAATGAACATCTGATCAGAGTTTCTAAAAGACTTTGTTCTGCCAAGATTGTACCTGAGCTCTCTGTGCACATCCAAGGTATGGAATATACCTTCTCACTCATTTTTAGGTTCTGGAAATAAGATAGGAAGATGCATAACTTGACTCAAACCAACCTCCAATACCACTTTAGGCTTAAATGAAGGATTAGTTCTGAAGAAAACTCTATCTTTATGGAAAATGACATAAGGCTGACCCACCATAAGAGGTTGCAGCTCAGAAACGCTTCTTGAAGAGATCAGAGCAATCAGTATCATGCATGTTAAGAACCCCAAATCAGCCTGATAAGTCAGTTCAAATGGAGTAAAAGTTACTTTGTCCAAGACAAAATTAAGATCTCAGGGATAATTTACCTGTTTTCTAGGCTTGGTATGCAACACTGCTTTCAAAAATATTTTCATGTGAGACTACGCTGAAATAGGAGAATCCTTGGGGAAAAATGCTGAAATGGTTAACAAATGAATCTTGATGGACAAGTAAGACGGGCCAGAGGATATTAACTCACTGAAGGGGTGATGGTTCTTGTTCTCAAAAGAGCAAGCATTCATTTTAACATATGAGCTTGACAGCTGAGAATTCTAAAACTAAGTGTTGCAAGAAGGATATACTTTTCCCAAAACCATTCAAAGCTTTCCCATCCTTTTCAGAAGGGGAAGGATTTGATTTAACCAGATATTTAGCAACAGCAGAGTTCACCAGAGTAATAATTGTGGGTTCTAATCTGGGATTTGTATATTATATAATCTATGTGCTTGGGGGCAACAGTCTACCAGAAAAAGTTACTGACTAAAAATGCATTCTCCAATGCTGAAAGAACAGGATGAATTGGTGTAGGTACAGGAAAATCCTGTTATAATAAATCATGATACTTCTTCAAAGATGGTCAAATGTCATTAAGTTCCCACTGAAACAATTGATTCATTCTGGAAATAGTTTCAAACAAAGAGAATCATTCCAAGTGGCTGACAGAAGCCATACTTTTCTTAGAATCTGAATTAAAAACCTGTGAAGAAAAAAAGAGAAGTTATTTCTTCACAACAATTTTGTGGTTCAAAATCTTGAACCTCATCAGAAAATGAAGAATCCACTTTTTCATTTATGAAAAACAGCTGAGCTGGAAAAGTCAAGATCCTGAAGAAAACCTTGAGCTATGTCAATAAATCACTCCTGTCCAAAGTAACTGAGACAGGAGAAAATATATGTCTAACTTTTTGCTTCTTTTTGAATGGAATTTCTAAAGAAGCAAACCCACTTTCCCAAGCAAAATCTCCCTAGGGACAGGCATTCCAGTTTGTCTTGGTAGGGAGGTATTCCCTGCTCCTTCTTCCAGAACCAACAAAAGTGGTTCTCCCTTGCCCACCAAGGGCACTCCAACAGCTGCAGAGGACTTGTCCAACTCCTGGGCCATGGTGGCTGTAGAGACTAGGCTGGAGGGAGCCAAGAGAAATGGCGAATGGTCTGAGGAACCAGAAATGGCCACAGCAGAGTCACTCATTTGCACCTGAGGGACTTTAGCAGCCTGTTGTTGTGGCAATGACTGTTTATTAACTATCTTCTTTTCATGACTGGTAGAAGAAAGAACAGAGGATCAGGTAGGTTGAGCCACGGTAAGGCCAAAAAAGATGCTTGATTCCCATGGAAGCCTGACAGCAGTAGTCAGTAAAACACATTAATAAAAAATTCACACTTTCCCCAGCACCCACAAGTAAAATAACACAACTTTTATCAAGGCAAAGTAGTTTTAAACTAGTTTTAACACTTATTTCCCACAAAAGTAAAAAGCAATGCTCCTGTTTAAAAGTTACTAATTGTCACATGACAGTCTAAAGACAGTGTCTCAAGGACAAAATCCCAGATGTGAAAACTCCATATTACAACAACCTCAAGCTTATCCTGCTAAATACTAGGTGCCTTAACATGTAACTGCACTCACTGGAAGCAGTCCTCACCTTGGAAGACTTACACATTTGTGCAGTCACGGTGACCTAGTTCATGGCTGTGGAGAGCACCCCAACCATATCAGTCTAAACTCCCTTCCACACATTCAGACCACAAACTGAATGCTTGAAAATTTAAGGAGGCAGTGTTTCCATAGTCATTACAGATGAATATACATCCAGATTGGTTACACAGTAGGATTCTCTGGGGATACTGCAGGTGCAATTAACTATTGGTAGGACACCTATTCAAGTCATTGCCAGCTACACGACTCCCTCTGTGAAGCAGGACAACCACTCTGCCTATATGGATCTACTTGAGTCTATCAAGATACATCCAAACACCCTGGCTTTGGGTAACTTTAAATTCCCTCCATTGACTGGGTAAATTAATCATGGTGTAACTCACTTGCCCAAATGTTCCCCAACTTCATTAACTGCAATGCACTTGACTTGCTGGTTGACACCCCCACAAGAGGTGCCAACATCCCGGATCTGGTGCTTATCAATATGGGGTGCCACGCTAACACCTCCACTGTGAGGCCTTCCTTAGTGAGATCTGGCCACAAGTCAGTCACATGTGAACTAAGTATAACATGCCCTCCCCACCCAACTGTCAATTAAACTGAAACACTTCTCCAAATCACATAATTACCTCTTATGGGGTGGTATAAATAGCTGTACTAAACCCTCCTCAGATGGAACTGGCATCTATGGCCAGGTCTACACCAAAATAACTAATTTCACATAAAACATTCAGTTTTTAGTCATAAAAAATAACAAGTGGAATTTTTTTCTTCCAGAGGGAACTTATCTGATCAGCAGTGGCAAGCTTTAGCTGAACAGTAAGCTTTGAAAGCCTGCAAGGGATGGCACAGTGGTGCAGTGGATAGCATTGTTGTCTCACAGCAAGAGTTTCTCTGGTTCAGTTATTGGATGGGGCACCTTCTAACCAGAGTCTACATGTTTTCTTTGTGTTCATGTAGGCTTTCTCTGGGAGCTCCAGTTTCCTTCCATATTCCAAAGACATTCACTAGGTGGATTGGGCACTCTAAATAGTATACTTTATGGTATATTTGCCTTAGTTGTTATTGTTGTTTAGTTGTTTAGTTAAATACCACACTTTGTGACATTAAGAACTTTGGGGTTGTCAAGCCAGTCCATCAAGATCTTATTTAAGTTCTTGCAAATTCATATTTATTACTTTAGTAATGCTGTCTACACACCTTAACCTCCGCCACCCCTTCATATTTTGGTTTTGATGTTTGCCAGCATCAGTGTCTTCATTAGTAAATCCTGTCTTTGCACTGTGTAGCCATTGAATTTGAGTTTTAGTTACACTATAAGATCATCCAGTTAAAAGTACATATTTGTTTCCTTAAGCACTGACCGGTTCAATTTCTTGCAATCCATAAAAGTTTCAAAAGTTTTTTCCAACACCAGAACTCAAAAGCATAAATGTTCCATTCCACAACCTTACTTATAGTCTGTCTGTCACAGCCTTGTGTGTTTACTGGGAAAATCATAGATTTGACTATACAGACCGTTGTTGACATTGTGATGTCTTTTATCTTTAAAAACGTATTCATAATTGCCACAGTCTTCCTTCCTAACAGCAAGCATCTTTCACTTCATGTCTGCAATCACCATCTGGAGAAATCTTTGAGCCCTGGAAAATAAAACCTGTCCACCTCTGCCTCATCAATCTGCAAAGAATATATAGGACTAGATGACATAGTGTTACTTTTTTATATTGAGCAACAAACTAGCTTTTACATTTTTACCTTTAAACTTCATGAACAGGCTCTTCAATTCTTCTTCACTTTCAGCCATTAGAGTAGCATCATCTACATATCTGAGGCTATTAATATTTCTCCCAGCAGTTTTGGTTCTAGCATCTGATTCAGCTAGCCCAGCTTTTCATATGATATAGCCTACATATAAGCGAAATAAGTAGAGGGGCAGTCTACAGCCTCCCCTCACTCTTTTCCCCACTCTTGTACTAGCCAGTTATTCCAAATGTGGATCCATTGCTGTTTCTTGTTCTGCATACAGATGTTTCAGGAGACAAATAAAGTGCTCAGTATCCCCATTTCCCTAACCACTTGCCAAATTGTGTTATGATCCACAATATCAAAGGCTTTACAGCAGTCAGTAAAGCACAATTAAATATTCTTCTGGAACTCCCTCACCTACAGTATTACCCTGCAAATGTTGGCAAATTGATATCCACTACCTCTGCTCTTTGTAAAACCAACTTGTGCATCTTCCAGTTCTCAGGACATATAGATACCTCTCAACCCTACAGATTTTCGCAGAATGTCCAGATTTTTGCCCCATATTTTTCTCTGTTTTTCATAAAATTGTGGTTTTCTTGCAACTTTTTGGCAAATCATTGAAGATTGAAGTTAGAAAATAATGGCAGACATTTTAATTTGAAGCTTCATACTAAAACCTGCAAAACCTGTTATTCTATCAACTTCCTAAGTTTGTAAGAACAATATTTAAAATTTGCTCCTATTTTGGAGCCTTTGTCCCACCTTTAATAATGGCTTTGTCTAGATTTCTTGCTCTAAGAGAGGTATATTGCTGGAACCTAGCTTACAACCTGCAAAAGAAAGTGTTCAATAATTTGACAAATCTTTAGCAGTGCCCTTTTTTTTGGAACTGGAATATAAAGTGACCTTTTCAAATATATCGGCCACTGTTGTGTTGTGCAAATGCCTGCCTTGGCAAATTCCAATCAAAGCACTAGAAAAATATAAGTTTGCAGTAATTTAATCAATGCAGATGGAATTCCATCATTTCTTGCAGTCTTGTTGTTAACAAGGCTTTATATGGCCCATCACTATCCATGATATCTAACTGTAGGTCAGAGATCATAACTCCATATGTATCAGTGAATTTCGTATCCTTTTTATACAGTTTTTGGTATATTCCCATTACCTTTTCTAAATAGCTTCTGCTTCTGTTAGTTTCCTCCTATCTTTGTCTTTTATCATGCCCATTTTCTCCACTAGAAATTTGCCTTAATAGCACCAAATATTTTGTCCTCCCTTTTATTTATTTATGTATTTATTTGCTTGTTTGTTTATTTTATTTTAATTTGTTAACTGGTCACCAATGACCAAATTCAATCTCAACCTGGGCAAAAGTACAACAAAATTAAAATATAGAATATAATCAGAATGTCAGTGTAATATAATGTGTACAATTAGGTTAGAGTAATGTAACAAGGTAAATGCCCCAGTATGATAAATTCTTTCCATTATATAGCTGATTGAATCTGAAATCAACTTATGCAGCATGGAAAATCATATACAGTATATACAAGAAACCCAAATATTAAGGTAAGTGTAATATGCAGTAAGATTGATATAGAGAGTAAGAAAGTTATTAGAGAATGACATAATATGGTATGCTTAGATAATGTAATCAGGGGAATAACACTGGCATGTAACAAGTTTCAGAAGACGAGTTTTAAGTTGTATCTGAAAGACTGGCTATGGTACCATTTCTTTGTGATAGGAGGGGAATAGAGTCTCAGTGTTTTGGACCAAGAATAGAGAAGCTGTGATCCGTGTGATAAAAATTGTTTTGTAGGGCTAGAACCAACAGAGTGGAATGGTCATGATCCCTGAAATTGTAACAAGTCAATTGTCATACTAATATAATTGCTAAGGGGAGGAAATGTTTGGTTGCATCTAAGTTTGAATAGTCGGGAGCCCAATAAGAAGTAATTTTTCTGCTTGACTGGGAGCCATTTTACTTTTTATGAGGTTTTTCAGTTGTGCACATGCTTATGGAAGACAGTAATGAACCTGTAGATTATATTTGTGATTGACTGTATGTTTGTGTTGTAATTCTCTTTGAACTAGATGTTACCAAGGGAATGAATTACTCCAGTTGAGAAAAGAGGATGGCTTTATTGATGGCTGACCGTGATGCTTTGGATAGAAATGGGGACAGTTTGTTGCTCCTAAAAAGCACAGTAACAAATAAGGAGAAGCCCAGTTATGAAGTATAGGAGTAAACACACCAAGGCAAATGTCCAAAAAAAAATGTAAACTATCTAACATACTAATACTAGTAGGTTAGATAGTATAGCAGGATATTTATTTTTATTTTTATATACTTTTATATATAGCATTTTTATGTATGTTCTTTGTATGTTTCTTTTACATCATATTATATGCTGATTTTTTATATATTGCCTTGAATGAAATTTTGTGCTTTTTGAGTGTATTTGCATTTCGAATGTACTTGTTCTTTTAACTCATTTAACTAATTAATTGGTCATAGTCATGTGACACCGGATTCAAGGCTTTATAAGTTTGGGATGGTTTTTTTTGTAATCTTTGGTCTGAGGAAGCAACCAGGGCTGGTTGCGAAAGCGCTTACCTACAATAAAGAGCATTGGATTTATACTGCATTTTACAGTGGTTTTTGTTCCTTCAGTGTGGTTTTAGCAGTATTAGGAGTTTACATTTTTTCTGGACATGCTCCAAAAAGCAATGAGTTAACCTTTTTCCTGGTTTTTTCATGATGGAGAGTGAAGCTGAGAGATTGGTCTAGACTCTAGCCATTGGCCCAGGTATTTGAGAATGTTTTCTAAGGCATGCTGTTAGAATCAACAGTTCATAGCTGACCATGAATTTTGTGAAGCATCTGCTTGATATCAAAAAGCAGGTTTTTTTTGTGTGTTATATTTTAGGTTTTTGTTTTTAAACCATTGTATATAGAAGATAGAATCAGCTTAAAGTTCTTTTAGGATTACTGTAAAAGGCTGATTTAACCAGAGTAGAACCATGCAATCTGCTTTAAGGTTTAAGTAAGGCATTTAAGAGCATTTTACAATCCACTAAATAAAATACTTTGGAGAGGTCAATAAAAATGGTGCTTGTCAGATAGCCTTTGTTTGTGACTAGAAGAATTTCATCTCTAAGAGTCTAAAATGCTGTTATTGTTCTGCATCCTTAACAAACGCTATGTTGCTAGTGTAAAATAAGATTGTATTTCCTGGTATATCGTGTCAGTTGTGTGTAGATGAGCTTCTGTAGAATTTTTATAGGGTGTGGAGATGGAAATTGGGAGGTAATCTAACAGTCTGCAGGGTTCAGTTAATTTTGGAAGTAGGTTTAGTATGGCAGTTTTCCAGACTGAGGCCATAGTGTTTTGGGTAAGGCATATCTTGTATATATGTTGAAAGGCTTCATATATAAAATCTCTGCAGTATTATATGAACCAGAGATGTATGCTGTCTGATCCTGGGGGACTGTCTATGTGTATTTGTTTAAGTAATGGTTCAATGTCACTGTTTTTGATGTGTTTAAAGTAGGGAAGATGTTTGGGAGAATAGACAGAAGATTACTAAATTCTGTGAGAAAGTCAGACGGTGTAATTTTAATGTGTTTTTTTTATTGGTTTGACAAGGTTAATCGGCCTGTTAGATTTCTTCCAGCTCTTTGCATTGCTAATTTAAATGTGCCTCTTTGTCTCTCATTGCTGTTCTCCAAACCTCAGCATTCAAGCTCACATGGCTTCCTTTCTCCATTTTTTTGCTCTCCTTCTTTCCATGGCTTCATCTAAAGCCTTCATCAACATCAATGTTGCCTTCTTAACCTTCTTCCTGTTTGGAATATTGTTGATGCCATTTCCTGGACAATATCATAAACTTCTGTCCATAGTTCTTCAGGTACCCCATCCACAAGGTCTAATCCCTTAAATACATTCTTCACCTCCATTGTATATTCACTTTGAATATTGTTAGCTGGATATCTCAATTTAACTACATGCCTCTCTTACTTGCAACTGTAAAGAAAGACTACCATGTTTGGTCATTAGGTTTTCTTAGTAACTCCATGAAGAGGGTATACTTTCTGCAATATTTTACTGAACTCATTGCAGATGTTTGCTGCTTACAGGTGTTTTACTTAGACTTATTTTTAGGCCTAGCTTAGTAAAATTAAAAAGCTGCTTTTTGGCTGAATGAATTACTGTCATTGATGCAAAAAGGAATGGTCTAGTAATATTAATTTGGAGTTGTACTAATCAGGTAATCAAAAAATTTAATGGAAAAGAAGATAGAAGTCTAGTGATACAGTTTTGTTGGAAAGCAAATCAATGTACCTTATCATCAGTTTATCCCTATTTCAAAGAATATGGCATAGTTTTAGAGGAAGTTAGGAAGCAGCTTGAATTTTCCTTAAAAATAAAATCTCTACAGTGACTTCAGGACTATACTATATTTTATAAGGTAAATAACTAGCAAGAAGCACGTTTCAGTACTACAAAGATTGTTTATTAAATCTTCTATAGTTCATGAATACTTTCTATTAGGTGGGCAGTTGAAGACTTAACAACCCAAAGTCAAAAGTACTCTCATGTGACCTTCAACATAAAACTCTTTTCTGTGATATATATTACATTTTATAAACAAATACTATGTTGAATCAGGTAACACACGTGTAAGACATGGCTTAGATTATTATCTAATGACACTCAAATCAGAGTACTAATTAAATCCGTTACACTGCTAATTATTATTATTCTTTTTTATAACTGTTAAAAACTGGATTTTCATAAAAAGGACTTTATATTTAATCTTGTTGACCTTTTATTTCGTGGGAGAACACTTTATATAATTTTACTATAAATAGGCTGCCTTTAAGGGTTTTATTTATTTGTTTTTCTGAATTGATAACTTGTACCTCAAAAGACATAAAAAAGCAGGATGTAGACAAGATATAGGAGTGAGCTGGACATGCATTGCTGACTTTTTGCAGATTAACTTTCTGAAACATTACACTAAATGAGATCAAAATCTCAATAATATTGCTCATACTAATAAAGCTTATTATTTTCATAATTGTCTTAATACAGAGGACTGGGGGGCTCTGTATGAGAAAGGTACACCAAAGGAATACTCAAAAAAGAAATCATTTTGATTACAAAATAGATAAACAGTGCATTCACTTACAATGTTAGCTGAAACATCTGCTGCTTTTCATTCTTACTGCCACCTTAAGTCTGTAATACTCTGCAATAAACTATCCCTTTATTTTTTGAGCAGATCCGTTTACAGAAGGTTCAGTTTCCAGAGTTTTCTCTTTCCTTGTATCAAATTCTTAAAGCCATGCAAAACTTTAATCCAAAGAAAGGTCCTGGTCAACATAAGCATTCTACAGAATTTTTACAAGACTTTTAGATAACAGCAAGGACTGTTATTTTTAAAAATGGCACAGTTATACATATTTTTGGGTTGGGTTCCCACAACCCATCAAAAGCTTTTGAAGGCAGTGTTAATTCATAAAGAGTATGAAGTCCTGTTATGTGTAATGCATTATAGGCTCATCACACAATTATACTATAGAGACCATAAATTAACAGTCATAGCTAATGAGTGCACACAATTTCTCCTCGGTAGTATAGTTCTGTACCATCCAAACTTCTTGTTCAGTTTAATCAATAGCTTCTGAAGTTAGCTTGGAATATTTATAACAAAACAATGCAAACTATGCAACATGCATTCTTAGCAGCACATGCTTATAAAACCTTTAATATAGAAAATATTAATTTCATTTTTGCTGCATTTTAACACATATACTTTCTTACTAGTTCATTAATTTTAATTTATTTTTAAAGAAAAAATTTATTAATTTAACATACTTACAGCATATACACAGAAAGGAAGAAATCCAATTCCACATATTGTTATACAATGATAGGAATATAATGAATCATCAAGGTAATCTTATACAATTAACACAGTAAGAATTTTGGTATTTCATTTGCAACATTTCAAGGTTATCCCAATAACTAAAGATCTTACTGTGATTTATAGATCTTAATCTGATCACTTTTTTTTTCAGTTTTACATAGTATTTTGGTTCAATTTAAAAATTCTTTGAATGCATGAACTATGTTTGATTTCCAGTTTTTTGTAATAACTTTTCTGGCAGCTGCCAAGAGAGACCAAAAGAGGCTTTGCTCTTTGGCTTTTACATATATAGGAAGTGGAACATTCAGTAGTATTATTGATCTAGTTAAATAACAATCAGACCATAACCCCTTAAAAAAAACATATCTTTCTCTTCCTAATATTTATTTATTTTTTCACAGTCCATAAACATATGTGTCCAATCAGCATTTACATATTTACTATATCTCCAACAAACTGAAGAAGTAATTTTAGTAAACTTAGAGATTTTATATGGAGTAACAAACATTCTATGTATATATTTCCACATAAAAACTTTCCAGTATAAACTTGAAGAAGTTTAACTCAGGTAAGTATCAACGCTTTATTTTACTATATACTGAGTCACTCAATCCACCACTACCTAAAACGTTCCAGAATTTTGCATCAAAATTATTATTATTATTATTATTATTATTATTTATAACTAACTTATATAGCTTGGGCAGACTTCCTTTCTATGTCAATCAGCCTTCGATAACATCATTCATATACTTATATAGTGGGGGAATAATGTTCTGTTCCTTTTCACTCATATTATTCACAAATTCATTTAATTTCCTACTGATAAATGAGTTAGCAAATTCATCCAACTTATATTCCTTCACTAAATATTGTGGGGACTTAGTTTTTTCATTTTTCAGAGCAATTAGACCATAATATTAATCCATTACTTTTTAGCAAATTCATTGTAATATTGTTCTGTGCCTTCTGTGGAAGGTTGGGCACTGGGCTGGCAACTCAACACAGTAAAACTCTACTGCTAATTGTTCTGTGGCCCATTGTTCCACTGTGGTGACCCCTAATCAGGATAAGCCGAAAAGAGATGATGATGATTTTAACATTGTTCTGAGTTTCCTTAAATCTAGAGGTGTGTGCAATGTGAAAGCACAAAAATTTCCATTTTGATATTAATGGACTTTTAAAAACATATTTCTTAACTGTTTTAAGAATTAATTTCATATATGCAGAGTCTAAAGACCGAAATGAATTTCCTTCTGTGGTAAATTTTGTTAACCAGATAAAAGGATTATTACATATTTCTAAGTTATCATCTTTAATAAACTTATAATAATTTAGTATAATCTACTCCTGGGTGGTTTTCTATTAACTTGTGTAGACCGAGTCTATCCAGAGTATAATAGAGTTAAAACTTACAGCAGTACAATAATATTCTACATCTTGGAAGCTAATACCACCAAGCTCCCCTAATCTTATATAATTTCTATAAGCAATTCTCAACTATTTAGGATGTCATAGGAATGAGGTTAACATTTTTTCCATTTTCTTTAAAAGTGTTCTGTCAGGTATTAAAGCCATTGATATATATATATATATATATATATATATATATATATATATATATATATATATATATATATATATATATATATATATATATATATATATATGTATATATATAAATCTTTGATTTGTTCCTTAAGCTAATTCTTAATTCTTTTAATTTCATCATATATACTGGGATTCTATAAATAATCTGAAATGTTCTTATATCCATTACTATAGTAATACTTAGTGCATTATGATCAGATAGAGGATGATGAATAGTTTTAAAATAATTCACTTTATTAAGTAAATCTATAGAGGCATAAATCCTGTCAGTTCTAGTTTACTTCCCATGTGCATAAGTATGGTGAGTGAAGAATGACTTATCTTTTCCTTTTACTAGTAAATCAACTAAATTATTATTACTAATCCATCTATTTAGTGTATTAGCTGATGCCAGCATTTCAGCTTTCTTCTGTTCACTTGTTTCTTCTATACTAGATATGCAGTTAACCCCACCTGTTAAAATTAAACTGCCCTTCCAATGACGCTGTAGTAAGTTTAAGTGATCTTTAGCCATTCTTGCACCTATTCCAGGGATCCAGTAAAAAATAGCTAATGTATAGAGATTACCATTATATTTAAATATTACAAATGTATACATTCCTTTAGGATCATTAAAGGATTCCATGTCCTTAGGCATTACAGTAGATTTTCTCCAAAGTATAGAAGTTCCTCTCCTCTTTTATTAAAAGACTCAGATGATAACATTTCATAACCTAAAAAAACAGCAGGGGAAGAAGAAAAAAAGTACCCACACACTTGAACCTCAGTCAACCAGAAACAACTAAAAAATGGTACTGCAGCGCCTGCAGGCAAACAAGATTCCATGACCTAAGTTATTTAAATATTGTACATCTTTATCTATCAAGTGAGTCTTTTGAAAAAATACAGTGTCACGTCTACTTAATTTTAGATATCTTGTTAATGATTTCCTTTTGTTGCCATTGTTTAGTCCATTTACATTAATAGATAATAGATTAAAACCATGTATACTGTGAATTTAAAAAGATTTCTTTTAAAAAATAATAACCTACAATGGATACCAAAATTCCTAGTCTTCCTACCGAATATAATGCTATATATAGGTCAAAATAATAAGAGACTATTCATTTAGTTATATATTTTGCCATTTAAAACTATCCCTCATTACTACATACAAGTTTAGTAATCCACTTCTATTAATAATAGACATTAAATAATCTGACAAGTAGTATACTACATACCTATTTATATAATAGTAGTATAAATTATCCATTTAATATTCCTAAATTATTCACTCATTCAATATTATTATAACTAGATCTGTAAATAAATAAGTATAAGAGTGGGATAAAAAAAAATAAAGACATCTGTAAACTTACAGGTGAAAGGTACCCCAGGATTTAATAAATTTCATGTAGGCACTGTGAAGACCCTACATGGAATGTATTCATGTACACGGCCACAGTTCCCTCTCAGTAGCATGCCATGCATATTAATGATGGTAAGCTGCTGAGGGAGAGCATAGGAACAAGGATATTGAATCAGTGTAGGGAAATGTGTAGAGGCTAACCGTGGTTGTGGATGTCTGGTCAGGTGTTATATACAGGCTCGAGCCCAATGTAATACACCACGCCATAGTTGTAATTGTGTCAACTGTGTTAAAAGTGTAATATATATAAGTTATATGGTTTCATTTTTTTTTTACTATTTTCCTGCATGTTTGTGCAGCACAATGTGCACCGCAACAATGCCAAGCCATGCTTACATATAGAGACCTGACACCTGCTACACATGTAAAAATAGAAAACAGATGTAATCAATTATCATAATTAATTATTTTATTTTTCTGTTGTAAATTTTTTTTTGTAAATGCTGTTTGCGCAGTGGAGCTGAGCAGTGCTTATACATATATAGTCGACACCTGCCAGACATCTAAAAATAGAAACCGGATGTAATTAATTATTTACTTATAGGTTTGTTTACAGGTGTTTCTGCTGCACGGGGCAAAGCTCAGCAATGCTAACAGGTAACCTAGTAGTATTTGTGAAGGTATACAAGCTTTCATAATATCTAAGTATCTAAATAGGTAGAGTTATGGCCTTATGTGTAGTAGGTCCTGGGTTTGAGTCTGTAGCTAGCAGCACATGCTTAATAATTTAATGTACAATTTTTGGTTAATTTAATAACAAAATTGTGAAATATGACACTACTGTGCTCTTCTAAGCTTACTCAATCATGCTAAGCACTGCATAAACATGCTAATGACTACCAATGTTTGCGTGGTGCTAAGCTTCACTAAAGCCACAGTTGTGAGAGTTCTCACACTGCTCAGCTCTGTTTAGCTGGTTTGCACACTGCTAAGCAATGCGGCGCTTTTTTGAATGTTGCTCAATGATGTGTAAGGACAGGAAAACAACCTATATTAAGCACAATAGGCAGGAGTTCTGCACCATTCATTGGAGTTCAATTGACTGTTGATATGACAGGCAGTGCTGGTAAAGGTGCATGCTTTCAGGAACAGAAGTGGGGTATTGAGGAGTCCAGAGTCATGGTTGGGTTCTTGGTAAAAGAAACATGAACCTGAGCTGCTGCAAGACAGTTTCCAAAGTTCGGACTGTAAAGCAGACACCTGGGACCTGTTGGCCAAGGTACTCACCAGTGTTACTGGTAACCCCTGCACAGGTGGGCAGTGTCATCACCATTATGATGACTAGAAGAGGAGAAAGAGGGGAACCTTGGACATCTGGATCCAAGAAGCTAGAGCAGGGAATGCCCCACAAATATGTAAGTAATTTTGTCTCTATTTTATCAATATGCAAGCTGAATGTCTGCAAACTGGTATGCATAATGGTGTGCTTCTCTCCCAATAGCTGCAGCTGAGAGGGCTCACAATGCTGAGTCCCATTGCAGGCGCCTGGCTAGGTTGTACCGTGAGTGTGGTAAGTATGGATGTATTATGCTAGCTGCAGTGCAGTAAGCAAGAAAGAGTAAAGCATTTACTGCAATAAAGTATACACAAGAAAAACTGTAGTGTACTAAATGGGCATTTACAGCTGTACTGCAATAAATGGGTAATTAGAGCTGTACCGCAATAAATGGACAATAACAACTGCAGTGCAGTAAACAATAAACAATATCAATAACAGTAAGTAAAATAGTGTACAGCAGGGTTGTGCTGTCATAACCATTGCAGTAGAGCTGTATGCATTGATTGTCTCTGGTAAGGTTGCTGCTGTCTAACACAGTAATAGCTGTAGAATGCAAAACTAATGGCCTGCAAACTGCATTGCTTAACTCATATTACTGTCCAAGGTTGTCTCCAAGCCAATATTGGTCACATAATGCTCTCTGCTCCTCCTACTTCAGTTAATAAAGGTATATGGGTGAGGCAGCCCACTCCATGGGCAGATATTTTCTGAGGACATCAGAGATATTTTAAAGCAAGTAATTTCCGTGGTATCCCCAAAGTCTCAAAACAACCTACTAAAGTGTAGTGGGTCCAAAAAAAACAGTGTAAGAAACTTCTCTGTGTGGAAGATTTTCAGTCCATATATTTCTAGTTAATCACTGTATATTAATCAGATCAGACAATAGTAGTAGAAGTAGCGAACGTAAACTCGTCTTAAGTCAAAACAAAACAAAACAAAAAGTAATAATAGAAAATATAGAATTGTACAGCATTACTAAGTATTCAAAAGTAATCCAAGCAAGGCAGGCAGTCTGTTTCCAGTCAAAAATCCTTTATTAAGTACACAGACACGCGATGCAAGTAAAACAAAAATAGAGTAATAATTTCCTCACAAGCTGTCTAAATATATATATATATACTTTTTGTCGGGCATGGGAGTGGTTTATTGTGATGTAAAACAAAGTGTTATTGGTACACATGTTAAATTCACATCTCTTCCAGAGGACTGCCTTTTGTCTGACTCATTCAGAGACTCTCAGAATGTCTCTGTAATTTGAAAGCAGCAGCAAGGGAGCAGAGCAGACTCCAGACTGGAACTGTACTGTGTGCAGTGCAAGTGTGTATGTGAACTGTACTGTGTGCAATGCAAGTGTGTGTAAGTAAAATGCCCCAGTTAGTTATAACTGGTAGTTAGTGTTACTCAGGCTCAAACCTTGTACCTTAGGTACAAGAATCAAGAGCCTGAACCATCTACCCCCAACCAACACTTCTGATTTCAAGGAGTTGAGTGACCATAACTCTCAACTGTCCAGATTTTCACATAATGTCTACAATGTTTGGCTCATACTTTGTTCTGTTCCTCTTAAAATTTGTGGTTTTCTGGTAAATCAGTGAGAATTGAATTCACTAAATAATGATAGCCATTTAGGTTTCAGTCTTCCTGTCTTTCATGAAATCTATGGTAGCACAAAACATTTTATTCTAGCAACTTTTCTAAGATTATACTTTCTGGTTTCTTCCCTCAGCCTCTACTCCCTGCACCCCCTCTCAAGGAAACAAGAAAAGTATGTTATCTATGTCCTGCCTGTAAAACATACTGCTGTTCACTATTGATTCAGGGGTTCTACGCTCTGAGCCCAGTTAGCCAGCAGCCTCTTACCCCCCCCCCCAACTAGCTACCTTGTTAAAAATACTTTACTCCACCTCTTGGTATCCCTCTTACTAACTTATCCCCCTTTCACTCCGCTCCCCTACCCTACCCCCAATTCACACCAACCCCTACTAATCTTACACTTATACCTCACTGACCACTCCCCCCCTACTATCTCATCCTATCACATACCTTAACATCACCAGGCCACTCCCTTACCTCTCTCTCCTAATTAGCACTACTTAACTCTTTCTAACCACCCCTCTCCTACCTTACCATCCACATCATTAACACACTTCCCAAGTCAACCTCTAATCTAACCCTCCTCTAATTTCCTACCTGCTTTTGTTATACCCTGCTTATTCTTCTCTAACACTCTCTTCTTTTTTCTACAGCACCTACTAACTTTAAATACTCCCTACATAAATTTACTTTTTACCATGGACCCAACAAAGAAAAATATATTCACAAGCATACTACTCTTCACTACCACAACATCTTGTCTGACCATACCTTACTTACTCACTTCCTTTGAAGATCATCCTCTACCTGAAATTAACCATTACTTCAAACAAACTCTACCATTTTCATTTATCTTCTCCCTTAACCACAGTAACATAACCTATAATTCAAACTTTACACTACCAAAATTTCATAGAATTACCCACATCACTTACTTACCTACCAAAAAGATTTTTAACAACCTCTACAAACTACTTAAAACTCTACAATATCCCCAGCAACACCTCCTCCTAGGTGGTGATATTCATCCTAACCCTGGCCCCAATGCGAACCATACGATTAACCCATCCAATTTAACAGTACCTATAACGTCTACATTAACTATAGCATCTAACTCCCTCTTCATAGCTCACCTTAACATTAGAAGTATTAACAATAAAATTCCCCACCTGCATGCACTCCTTGGTGTACACTCATTTGACATTCTATGTTTTACTGAAACTTGGCTAAAACCATCTACCCTAGACCAGGAAATTACCCCTCCTGGCTATAACATCCTTAGAAATTACCGTAAAAGCAAAAAAGGTGGAGGAATAGCAATCCTTTATAAATCTAACCTCCACATTTCCACCATTAAAGTGCCTCCTTCATCAGACACCACATCTGAAATCCTAACTACCAAAATCCAAATCAATAACTCCAAATCTTTCTACCTAATTTGCATGTATCTACCCCGAGGTAATAATACCAATACTCTTGAGAACCTTCTTAGTCTCTTCTCTACCCAACTACTCCAAGAGACCATTGTACTAGGTGACTTTAACATAGACTGGTCCACTTGTAGTTCTCTGAACCCTACCAACCACATAAACCTCTTTGGATTCTCACAGTTAATTACAACTCCTACAAGAATCCACAAACCTAACAACAAAGAAGCTACTCTGGACTGGATCCTTATTAATAGCCACCCCAAAGCCTATACTCCAGGAGCCCTTCCCGACGATATCAGCGACCATATGCTTACCTACATTATTAGACATAAGGTCCACATTTCAACTATTCATAATCTCAAAACCTCTCGCTCAAAAAAAATCTTTAATCCAGACAGCTTCCTAACCGAACTGCAAGCATGTGACTGGTCTCCTCTAACCCATATAGAACTTGACTAAGCCGTTACCTACTTTAACACTTACTTTCTTCAAATCCTTGACTGCCATGCACCTTATCGCTCTGTTAGATTAAGAACCAAACCTGCCCCATGGCTCACAAAACAAACTAGGCAAAAGATACTCCTTAGAAATAAAATCTGGGCTAAATGGAGAGCTACCAAATGTCCAACAATCCACCTCCACTTTAAACAAATAAGAAATGCCACCAAGAAGGATATTCTTAGAGATAAAAAAGACTTTTACATTCACCTTCAACAAACCAACCAACAAAACCCACAAAAATTCTGGTCTGGCATAAACAAACTTCTTCAACCAGGCCACACTACCACTCCAGACCCAACTGGTGTCAACCATAACAACTCCAACCAAATCGCCGATTCTTTAATATCTTCTTCACAGAAGCCATTCAAACCCTGGCTAATTCTTTACCACCCATCAATACATTCCAACCAAATACCTGCAATACTTCATTACCTGCCTTTAGAATACAACCTGTATCTACATCCCTCATCTGTAAACTACTTCAGAAATTGAAACCTTGCACCCCTTCTGCTGACCTTCTCCCATCTGAATACTTACAAATAGCCGCAAAAGCCATAGACTTTCCCATCTCTATCCTTATTAACAGAACTATCTCAGAAGGCAAAATCCTGCTTTATGGAAGATATCCCACATCATCCCTTTACACAAAGGTGGACCTTCTACAGAACTTTCTAACTTCCACCCTATTGCTTTACTCCCCCATTAGCTAAGATAATGGAAAAACGTATTCACAAACAACTACTTAACCACCTACAACAAAATAACCTTCTAGCAAACTGCCAACACGGCTTTAGGCCATTCCATAGCACCTCGATTGCCCTCTTATACTTCACTAACTCTATATATAAAAATCGTAACAATAACTTTTTCCTCTGCAATATTTATTGACCTGCCAAAAACCTTTGATATGGTTAACCATAACTTACTTCTCAACAAACTAAAGGCCCTTTCTCCTGATCCTCAAGCTTTAAAATGGTTTAAATCCTATCTAGAAAATAGACAGCAAGCAGTACTCTGGCATAATAATCTGTCTTCACTACTACCAGTTAATACTAGTGTACCCCAGGGCTCTATCTTAGGTCCCCTACTCTTTTCCTTATTTATTAACAATTTACACACAAACATAGCTCAAGCCACCTGCATTCAGTATGCTGATGACTCCACCTTAATCTGTACAGCCAAGAATATAGCCTCCCTCTATTCCATTACCCAAACTGTTTTTCAAAATGTTGAAAACTGGTTTCTGCAACACTGCCTCCTCCTTAATCCCAAAAAAACAAAACTACTGCTATTTACCTCAACTCATAAATCAGACAATCCTTTATTCTCTATAACCTCTAACAATGGCACCATCATTACCCGATACTTCAACCCGCCTACTAGGTGTAACAATTGATAATCATCTCAGCTATGATGAACACATAAACTCCACCATAAAATCTGTTAACAAAAAACTGGGCACCCTCTATAGAGTCAAACCCTTCCTTACCCCTTCTACTAGGAAAACTATCGCCCAAACCCACCTCATTCCACCCTTTTATATGCCTCTATTATATATACTAACCTATCCAAGAATAACCTCTCTAAACTCTCCACATGCTACAATAGTATAGCTAGATTCACCACCAGCTCCCCCTTTAAAACTCACCACTGCCTTAACCTCAAACAACTAGGATGGCTAGAATTGCAAAACCATATACTCTGTCAACAATTACTTATGACTCAAAAGATCCTATATTATCCTAACAACACCCCTATCCTCACTAACCTAATTACACCATGTACTAATCTACCTACACTACTCTCTGCTACTAAGCTTCTAGTTTCCTCAAATAAAGCTAATAACAAAGCCGGTGATTCACTTTTCTCAAACACTGCAGGAAAAATCTGGAATCAGCTTCCTTCTGAACTATCTACCCTTGCTTCTATTTCTCTCTTTAAAAAACATCTTAAAGAACATCTGAAAACTCATTGGTTCTGTCCATGTGCTAACCCAGACTGACATCTTTCTACTTCTTGCACTTACCCCTATTCTTACTCCTATAACCTATGCCTCCAAATCAAGAAACTACTGTTTCTTTGTAATAGGAGATTAACATAAATATTATTTTCCCTTACCTGAGACTTCCTCATACCTTTTAGTGCATTTTATGTATAATTGCTTAAAATAATGTTGTATTAAAAACTTTAATAGATTATACATTTATTATGATAACTTATTTTAGACCAATGTAACCATGTATTGTGATTCTTCTCTATGTTTTTTATGCTTTATTAACTTTGTCATTGTTTTTTGCTTGGAGCTTTTCTCCCCTGGCCTCTACTGAAAATGGACATATATCCAGCTAGACTAGCCTGGTTAACAAATGTAAAAATAAAAATAAAAATAAAAAATGTTTAAAATGTGTCCCTGATTTGGGCCTTTGTCCTCCTCCAATAAATGTTGGCTTTTTCCAGATTTCTTGTGCTGCATAGTTCTTCAGGAGGAGAGAAGTTTAGTGCTGCTTATGCCAAGTCTGTTTGTATTAGTAATGCAGCAGGTAGAATACTTGCTTTTGATACAGACGGCTGTGGGTTCTACTCTCAGAGTATGTTGATGGGTTGCTGATACTGTACTGTGTTGTACTTTTAAAGGGGGTGGATCTTGCAATCCTGAGAATATCCTCTTTGGTGGAGATACCTAGTAACTATGAACCCGTTATCAGTTTGCCATCCATTCCCTATTGCAATATTATTAGCTTATCATTCTTTAATGTAACATAAGCAATTTATTCCTCAAGGGCAAAGGCACTTTATTTGCAGACGAAACAATGAAATATAAATGTGTTTACTAGCAGCAACCTCTTCATTAGTTACAGATCTCTTTAATGTGGAATTATTTAGATGACTTTTACTTATGCTGAGAATGTGCATATTTACTGATATGGTGGATTGTAGAAGTTTGAGTAGACTTTTATGATGGAAATGTTCTGAATTGGGCACATTTGTCATTATTGGTTCATGCATTTTGTTTCATTGCTTACTGGAAAATGTTCAAAACAATAAATTTAAAACACACTCTGCGTGCTGTATTATACAATGAATATAATTTAATACCATCAGGAAGGTGTATCAAAGAGCACATGTATGTTTTGTGTGCAAGCAGCCTGTGATTTGAAAACAGCCCAAAGGTAATATTTATCTGCCACTGGTCAGATGCATTTTCTTTGAATGTGGGCTTCAATGCTGTTTCGGTGAATCTGAGTTTCAAAAGCAGAGAAGTTTTAATGCTAAGTCTATTTTCATTGTGAGACTGTATTACTTTGTTTAGCATATGTCTATTAGTGTTTGTGCTGTAAAATGTAAAATAAAAGTATTAAATGAAATCCAAATAATCATTGTAGAAGTAAAGCAGTATGCACATTACAGTGTTTATGGTAAGTGGGGCAAAATAGCCAAGTAATGGGACATCGGAATGGCTGCAGAGGGAAGGCTGTGTATGGGGGACCTTATTCAATCATGATTTTGTGAGGTAGGAAGGGCGTCAAACTCACAGACAGCCCTGGTTGGCACAAACTCTAGCTACACCACTGATCAGTAGGCCATGGTGAATTATTTTTGGGAGGTCCTATCAAACTATAATATTCTTTTGCTGAGAAACACTTCACACTGACACACTTCACACAAACCATACTATCACTAGCTAAACAACACAACCACCCTCCCCTCCAACCCACACCTTCAACTAGTAATCTCCCCACTGCCTTCTCTTTTTCTCCTGTACCTACCTCCAACATAAAAAAACTCTTAACTAAACTTAAGCCACCAAATTAGCAGCAGACAATCTCCCAAGTGACTACAAATCGCAGCTGATGCTCTGGCCTACCCACTATCCATCTTGATTAACTGATCTCTGTCAGAAAGTTATGTTCCCACACTGTGGAAAGTATCACATATAATTCCCCTTCACAAAGGCGGACCCTCCACAGAACTAACCAATTACCGCCCCATAGCTATTCTCTCTCAACTCTCCAAAATACTAGAGAGATGCATACACTCTCAGGTCTCAGACTACCTCCTTACTAACAACCTCCTTTCCAATACTCAGCATGGTTTCTGACCAAACCATAGCACCACCACTGCCTTACTCTCCTTTACTAACACTATCCTATCATATTGCATATGAAGGCAAAATGAATCAAATTTTGAGAAATGAAAATAAATATATAGTAGTGTCTAAAAATGAAATTCTTGTAGCTTATAAGAGAATTGATATGGAATTAGAAGCTATGTATAAGGAAACAACCTTGGATGGAAGTGCCTTAACTTATTTAAGGGTGGAAAAACCTAAGATACCAGTAATTTATGGTATCCCTAAGGTGCATAAGAATGTAATGGACCCACCACTGAGACCTATTGTCTCAGCAGATGGCTCTAAAACATTACCCTTAGCTAAATTTATAGATAATAAAACCAAACACATATGGATTAATAAGACAGATATTTTAAAGGACTCATGGGACCTTTTAAGGGTAGTTGATTCAAAAATGTGTACTGAAAATTTAATATTTGTGACAATTGATATAATTGATCTGTTCTCATCTATCCCTTGTCTTGAAGGTATGAAAATTTTGAGAAAGAAGTGTTTTTGGATAAAATATTAACACATAAAGACAAACTAGCGTGCACAGGCTTAATGGATATGGTACTTAAAAATAATTTTTTACTGTTTAATGGAGAATTCTTCCAACAAACCCAAAGTGTTGCCATGGGGGCAGCCTGTGCACCTACATTTGCCAACCTAGTTTTGGCCAACTGGGAAGAAATGTATGTGCTTAATTCTAGTTTCCATTCTTGTTGGAGCCTATATAAGAGGTTCCTAGACAATATAGTTATTTTTTGGATAGGGGGAATGAAAAATTAAAGGAATTTATACAATATATTAATGAAACTACTGATTTCCTCAGATTTACTTATAATGTTTCTGAAAATAGTTTACAATTTTTAGATATAGAAATATATAAAAGTGAAGGTATATTTGCATTTAACATATATAGGAAATCAACTTATTGTAACTCCTATTTACATTATAACAGTGTGCACCCATCACATTGTAAGAAAAATATAATTAAAGGTTAGTTTGTAAGGGGGTCACAAATGACAAGTAAATGTGAAGATTTTAAAGTAGAATGTGACCTATTGGAAGGAATGTTTTTGGATAGGGGATATGATAAGGACCTCGTTGTTAATATTAGATCAGAAGTAGAGGCAGGTAGAACAGATAAATTTAAACCAATTTTAGGTATTAAAGAAATGAATGAGAATCAAGTGGCAAGAATGAAAAACTTCAATTCTAATGAAGAATATAGACATGCCCTTATATTAGAATATAATGCCTTAAATCAGAATATTAGGTCAGTTTTTTATAAAGAATGGGAAAAATGTATGGCATTTACTGACTTAGAAGAACTACCTAGAGATACTCCTAGGGTGGTGTATAAAAACTCTAATAACATAAAGGAATGTTTAGAATATAAGAGGAATGAATATAGTAGAGGAAATGATTCTAACAAAAGAGGTACATTTAAATGTGGGAAGTGTAATCAATGTGAATATATAGCCAATAAAGAGAATATACATATTGAAAGTAGAGATAGATGGATTAGGAGTAATGGACTATATAATTGTGATACCAAGGGTCTAGTGTATCTTGCCACCTGTGTTAAATGTGGGTCCTTTTATATAGGTAAAACAGAGAGAACCCTAAAAAGAAGAATTTACGAACATACCTATGACATAATAAAGAAGAAAGAAACTAATGCTTTGTATAAGCATTCAAAGGTATGTAAGGAAAGTACATTCTATTTTTTGTAGTGGAACATATAAAAAGTAGTATTGGGGGGGACCATGGGAGGACACCATAGGATATAAAGAATTATGGTGGCAAGTGACACTTGAAGCAAATAAATTCCCAGGATTAAATGAACATGTATCATTATTACCCCTTTTGAAATAAAAGGCAGCTAAAATGTGAATTTAAGTGCAATATAATATTTTATCAATAGGTGGTGCTGTTGCATTAGTAAATAGTTTCCCTTTTTTATGTGAAGTCCTTCTAATAATAAAAAAGAGAGATACAAGCTTAACCCCTTTAATATGAATATTTGTATTAAATTTTAGATAGAAATATATGAATTTTATATATACAAGTTAGAAGTTTTTAACAAAATATATATAAAATGTGAATTTAATGAGTATTTTTTAAGAATTAAAAGGAATTTTAAATGTTTTTATTCATGGAAGGAAGTAATAGCAATTTCAGTATATAAATATTAATGAGCCCAAAAGATATAAGCTGATTTGTGTATTTGAATTTGATTGACAATTTTTGATTGGATTATGGTAATGTAGGATGTATAAAAGTGATCTGTTGAATGAAAGATGTTATCTGATGAAGTCCAGTGGATAGGACGAAAATGCGTATATATTTGAAAGTGCATTAATACTAGGTTCATTTTATTGTTTTCTTGCCTTATGGTGGAAATTAAAGTGTTTTTTACGGAGACCTTCTTGTGGGAAATTGCACTTCTTTTTTGAGTTCCTGGTTTGTGGTGGAGAGCTTTCCGCAGTTTTTGGTGATTTGTTAATGTCTGTTATGTACTTCACAGATAAAGATTCTAGTTGTCTACTGATGTACTATGTTCTTCATCTGTAAATATGTTGCAAGTAATTGCTATGTAAATTGTTAATCGCTATGTAATCCAATGTAACTACTGTCTGTTTATTTTAACTGTGGGGCTTTTCTCCCTGGGCCTCCGCTGAAAATGGACCTACGTCCAGTCGGACACTCCCGGTTAACAAGTATAAATAAATAAATAAATTAGAATACTGCCTGCCATTAAATGCCCTACTTTTACCACAAAACCCACATACTGCAAGTCACCAAAAACAAAATCCTAAAGTCCATCATCTTCTCTCTTCCCAGTGAACATCATTGCTACACATTTAAAAAAAATGGTTACCATTTACTATAGGGTCAGGGGCCATATTTCTGTTGACTGTTCTACAGTTTGCATTTGAAAGATGGTATCCCACAATTCCATTGGAGTAGGTGGATTACATAATTATGTATGCAAATTGTATGTTAATCAGCATACAGATCTGTACTTATTTTTCATGAGCCTTTGTCCAGATATTTGATGTTTCCAGGTTGAGAGATATGGTTCCAGGTTATCTCTAGGCCAGTATCAGTCACTCAGTTGTCATCAGTAATGCAGTAGCTCAGTCTGTTAAATGCCTTATACACAGTACATTTTTCCACACACAGTTCTGGATTCAAATCTAGTGGTGTGTAGCACTAAATTTTCAGTATTAGTCATGTAATGCTCACATTTTCTCTCTCCCCTGGAACAAAAGGTATATAGGTGAGGTAGCCCATACTATGAGCAGATACTGTGTTTAGATTTCACATAATGTTAAAATCAATAGAAGTATTCACCAGCATTGTTGATTCATAAATAAATATGTTTATTTGCAATATGGCTGCATTCCTTGCATGTCTGTATTACGTTGCTACAGTCAATTATTACATTATTTTCAGATGTCCCCTGCAGTCACAGCTATTGGGTCCTATCCCCATGCCTCCCAACTAAGCCATGACAGCTGTCTAGTTTATGTACTGTACACAAACATGCCTCTCAAGTGTCATGATTTCTTGTAATGTAATTAATACTGCCTAATCCATCTGTCACAGGATTACCAGAGGAAAGACTACCTGGAATGCAATGTATTACCAAATCTGCATACAGAACATCTTGGTAGTTATACAAGTCCACATTACGTGAAACTGTTCTCTGTAGTTGTGTACCTGCATTTGCCATTTCTTAGCCATACTGATCCATGCTAGCAATTGAGAAGTTATGTACGTGCTATATCAGCTATAGGAGAATTGTAGTCACTGTACCAAAACTGACATGACACACCTGTAGAGTATTTATTATCAAGGTTTTCAGGGATATAATCTACAATGCCACTAATGGAATGTTTTTCTCTCTCTCTCTCTCTCTCTCTCTCCCCGCCCATTGTCATTTATTTATTATTACTTATTATTATGATTTAATATTAACATATGTTGTTAAACTAACAATATTTTTTGCAAAATGTGATGTAATATTGTTATGTGTTATTATGATTCACTATTAACATACTTTGTTAAACTAACTATTTTGCTGCCCATATGGCTTACTTCTTACTGGTATGCTGTTATCATACTGACTGTTATGTTATTTACTATTGGGTTCCAGATACTATACATTAATCTTCTCCTTTTGGCTTTTCCGAGTTAGGGCTTGCAACAGCAGAACAATGGTCTGAAGAACAAGTGGCAGTGGACTTTTACAGTGTTGAGTTGCCAGCCCAGTGCCCAACCTTCCACAGAAGGCACACACTCACACTTATGGCAAATTTAGAGTGCCCAATCCACTTACAGCATGTTTTTAGGGTGTGGGAGGAAACCAGAGTACCCAGAGGAAACCCATGTGACCACAGGGAGGATATGCAGACTCCGTACAGAAGGCACATGAGCCAAGAATCAAACTGGAGAACTTCTTGCTGTGAGGCAGCAATACTAACCACTGCACCACATACTATACATTAATATGAATAAAAATGATGTTCCATTCTGTTAATATTAACAATGGTTTGGTTATTACTAACATCAACCTATTGCTATACCTCTATCACCACAGCACATCAAGGTAGGCTGGTTCCAGCTGATCCCCCTACCTTACCTCAACTGGGCATGGCACTGGGTCCAAGCATGTCTGGGATCCAGAATGATGGTGCCCCCTCTACTGCCCTGCACTATCTGAGGTGTTGGGTAGTGATGCCCAATGGGACAGGGCCTGGCCCCCCTCTGGGAGCAGTGGTCGAGAGGGTGTCACCACCCAGGATGAGCTGCTAGTCTTAGTGCATAGCATACTCTACGGTGAGTTTGTCTGCCACCTGCGGCTGATTGAGGGCATGCTGGCTGACCTGGTGGGGCAGCCTCACCCCAGTACCAAGCCTCCAGCACTGCCACCCTCTGGGGCAGTGAAGGAGCAGTGTCAACAGTCCCATGGGTGGGGATGTGAGTCATGCTGCTGCCATCTGTAGGCACATGGGACTTGGATTCCACAACACCCTCCCTCTCCAAGATGTTCATCGCCCTCATGTGTCACATACAATCCCCTGTTTGCTGTCTTGTCTGCCTTGTCTGTCTGTAAATGCATCCTCACCTACCCAAATTAAATCTCCAACACATACCTATCTCCTTTCCCCAGCATACCACTCACACCTTAAAAAAATGGGCACCTTTCCCAAAAAAAATAGCCTCATACATAGCTCTCCATTTTGCCCATGTGTCCACTGAACACAAGTAATTTGGTCTAGTTGGCTTGACAACAAAGTTATGTTGTCCTCACCCCCCTCTCTGTGGGTGAGAGTTCAAATCTATGTACATATACTGTCAAAGTGCACAGTTGTTGCTGTCCAAGAAATGGACAGCTATGGTTCTTTCCTATACCATTCCTGCACATCTCTACCTGCCATCCACTATGTTTTCCCCCTGCTTGCACCCCGTTTCACCACTTTCCTATCTCCCCATTTTTCTTTTCTTTATATTTTTTATAGAGATGCTGCACAGCATGATGTATCATGTGGCTTCACTAAGCTCAGCTAAATAGAGCTATATTGATTATATATGTGTTCTTAAAATTCTACTACACATTTAAAAAATAAACACCTGTCCCATGTTTGAAACTGGAGACTATCACACCTGCAAAACTGGAGACCATCACACCTGCAGACCAGTGCATTAACCTGCCACACCACCCAACTCTTACTTAAAATAGATACTTTAAAAAACATAGTGATTGCCAGTTACAGTCATTAAGAGCATTTCAGTGGAGCTGTGTGCTGCACCACAAAAACTTGAATAAAACTTAATGGAAAATATGGGAGTGTTCCTGTGACTCTGGTGCAATAGTACACCACTACAACGCCAAAGATATAATAATGGATGTAAGTGAGGCCTCTGATAGCAGGTACATGTGCCCTTTTATCAGCAACTGCTGAGGCATTAATGGCAAAATACATGTGCAACTGAGACCCTGGTGTAGAAATATATCCATATAAAGCCTTTCACATACTGATGGATATAGAGCATAATTGTCTCAGCCTGTAGGTGTGCACATATGTCTTGCAAAATACAGAAGCTGCAGCAGTGACTCAGTAGCTCAGTCTGTCACATGCCTCATAAACAGTACACTTTTGCCGCACACAGTCCTGGGTTCAAATCCATTGGTGTGCAGCACTGAATTTTCAGTATTGTCAAGCCAGCAATTAATGACAGAGTCACACACTCTTTATCCACACAATGCATGTCAAATAAATTGACTGTTTTTAACTGATGGAAGTCACAGGCCTGCAGCTAGAAACCCACTTCATGTATCCCTATACAAATGTATATGTGCATAAATTGTCATGTCATGCAGTAATATGCATTCACACAGAATGTCAAATCAGGTACTGTGAATGAGGGCCACTAATATCAGAGTGCACTTCATGATTCTTTCAGAGTCACACTGCAGATTACCGCAGCTAAACAATAAACATACACATTTGAAGTACCTGCTTGTAACAAGGGCTGCTCTCATACACACTGCAAATTACTACCAGACTGTAATACATAGTCTGGCAGATGAACAACTGGTGGACATATCCACACACATACACACACACACACACACACACACACGCACACATATATATATATATATATATATATGTATGTATATACTCAAGGACACTCCAAGCATGTTGCCTAGTACTTTGTTATTGATATTGTTGCCTAACATACTTACCTTAAATACATGCCTCCATTGCAGTGTAGAGAGTACTCTCACTCTGGGCCTGGCTCTACAACAAGGCTGACACAGCTCACAGAGCTACTCTTACAGCTTGTTGTCCTCCATAGTGTTCACACTCTCTGCCTATGTCTTTTACCTGCATCATTAGCTGCAGCCTGTAGCACACCCATCTCTATGTGAAGGTGTCTGCTGCAGACCTACACTCTGTGACAATATAGTCTCCTCACTCCAGTAATGTCCAGCACAACATATCAGAAAAGGGCCCTAATCTACATGAAGGCCTTATTTATTCTACAGTGCTTGCATGTCATTGGCTGATGATAGTGCAAATCAGCTGTGTTGACTGCAATTAGCATTTCAGAACCACATATTGGTTTAGAGGTAATCACCTACTGCTGGGAAGCACATTAAAAAGGCAAGCAGCTGGCTATGGGGAGCCATTCTGTATGAGACCTTTTACACACAGACCATGCTATTGTGACAACTATGCTATCACCGCATATTAACAGAGGAGTATTGCACTCTATCAGGTATGTAAATGTTTTTGTGTACAATAGGTTGCAGATGGGTGAATAGACTTATGGAGAATAGTGATTACAGCATTAAGCCTGTCTTAGACCTGTGATAATGACATGTCAGTGACCTCCTGCTGTCTTACACCTACATAGGATGTACAAAACATCAAAGGTGCATTGTCCTTTGTCATTGTGGCACACTGGTCTCGTTGGACTGTCCCTTTATAGTGGGTGTAAAAGCACAGTGCTATTCCTGTGGCATTGTTCATATGCCATATTATCAAGGGGTTGCCCATAGGTGACACACCCCAGTAGACCTGAGTGTTGGGTGTATGATGGCACACACAGGAATACCTGATTATTGCTACTATCTCAGTTGTATACACACACTTCTTTTGTTTACACACAGTGGAGTATGACATGTGTGAACAAGCAGTGGTTAGTGCCAGCCATTTTGGCCTTGCTGTATCTGTAAATAGTGTATGTCCGCATATGTGATCCTGTTAATGTCTTCCCCTTTTGTTGTCTTTCGGGAATTATGTACCATAGATGCCATGTACCCTTCTCAGAGGCGGAGAATGAAAGTGTACTACAAGCACTAAGGCAACATCATCACTTCCTACTATCCAAAGGGAGACAAAGCAGGGAACAGCGAGCTGCATTCTGGGCAGACCTTGTCCATGATGTGAATGGCACAGGCCAGCAGGGCAGGACATATGAGCAGGTTCGACACTGGGCAACCAACGATAAATGCTGCATTATGAAGGACAGCGGATGTAACCAGGGATTGTGCTGTCACCAGTGGAGGTCCTGTAGTGGAACAACCACTCTCAGCCACTGAGAAATTCCTGGAACCTAGGCACACACAACAGCTCCCAGGCATCAATCACACCATACATTGTGGAGGTGAGTGCCACGATTTCCACAGCTGAGAAGCATGCAAGTAAGCTTACTGTGATCAGCATTGTAATACTGTAGCAGTCAGTGTATCAGGCTGTAGATACTTTTATGTGGGTGTGAGGTCTTTGCTCTTTGGGAAGGTTTAACCTCAGTTATACTCTCATACCCAGATTGTGGCCAATACAACAATTAATACAGTAGCTACTGTAAATGTGAGACCCATAGATGTATCACCTTGATGTGCTGCAACATGCATTGGTACTGACATTACCCCACCCTCAACTTTTCACAGGTACATCAGGTATTGCCCAAGGCTGTGGTCCTGCTCCTAGTAAACATGACACTTGTTTTGTTAAGGAACAATTATATTCTAGTACCGTTAAGGGCCAGAATAATGCCCTATGTAAACATAACTATGTGTGTAAACAGCGTAGGATGTTTTTAAATTCCAGTCTGGAACAGCTACCTAAGGTTTCTAGAAGGGGTAGTCAAAGGAATGTAGTTCAACAATACACTTTGACAGTTACAGTTAAGAGCAGATAAGGCACCTGGTTTAAATGAGACAAGGAATCTAAAATGCCTTTTAAAATACAAGAGTTTGAAGGTAAATACATTAGGCAGTGAAATGTGTATTTCCATATATTTGTTAGGAGAGTTGTATTGGGTTTTTATGTGCTGTTTTTTCAACTATAGTGTCATACTGATTAATTAACAGGTAAATATTACTGGTCATGTTTTACTTGATTTACTTCAAGTGATTGTTATAAAGGTCCTGAGTTGAGTTTGTATTTTGTTCCGATTAAGTATTTTGTGGACGAAAGCGACAAAAAAGTTGGTTGACTGCTAATCCAGGTATGGTCTTCATTGTTATGAGTCTTGAAGATTTTTTGTACACAATAGTGCAAGTATTAATGTACTGCTTTTTTCTTTCTTATTGCAGATGGCCATGGGGGTTTGTGTCTGTCCCCTACACAATCTGATGTCAGTGTCTCTTTGGACTCTGATGATGATGGTGGCCACAATGAGGTACAGGTGATGGTGTCGGGGGCCAAATCTGTCCCAGAGGTAGACATCCCTCTTCTGCCCCATTGTTGCCACACACAGTCTGTATGCCCACACATACCTGTCCCCAGAGACCACAGATACTGGACAGTCAGAGGGTGGGGACATTGAACAGGCAAGTGTGGCAACTATGACTCCAGTGAGTGTATACACTGGCCATAGCCAGAGAGCTGGCAAGGCCCCACTCAGGTGGATTGACAGGGGTGCTTATAGGAGGCCTGCTGTCTATCAACGACCTGTTACTGGTATCACATCACCAGTCACTCTGTGCATGTTTCAGGCTGTCATGGAGGCATAGGCACATTCTGAACAGAACATCAGACATATGCTTCTGTCACATCATGGGTCACTCAGCGCATGTTTCAGGCTGAAATGGAGGCACAGGCATGTTCTGAACAGAACGTTAAACATATGCTTAGGGTTATGGATGCAGCACAGTTTGATATCCATGACTGCTGCCACTGCATTAGGGATACTTTGGATTGGTTCACTGATGCAGTGGGCAGAAGGTGGTCTAAGACGGGTCTGTATTATAACATCAAAGTCTAACAAATTTGAATGTTATAATATCGAACCCAGTAGAGTGAACACTGGAAATAGCGAAGCTGCAGAACACTGAATACTTTCCTAGGGAAGGTATTCAGTGGGCCGTTGCTGCAGCTTCGCTATTTCCTCAACTGTGGAGTGAAGGTGACAGACTGGGTTAAGGTAAGTGTGTGAACGAGGGTGAGTGTACGATTGGGTGCAGGTTAGGTGAGTTAGGGTTAAGGCGCGGGTCAGGCAAGTATGTGATTGTGTGGACGTGAGGGTTAGGGTGGGGTAGGTGAGTTAGGGTTAGGGAGTGAGTAAGGTGAGTGTGCGATAGTTAGGGACCTTAGGGTTAGGGCTGGGTTAAGGTAAGTAGATAGCTAGTGGTGTATGTCTGGTTTAGTGTAGGGTTTTGTGAAGTATATGTGTGTGGATTATTTATTTTGGTGTGCTTGTGTTGTGTGTATGTTTGTCGGAACAGCGAATTGTTTCCCTGGGAAAAAATTCACTATTCTGACTGTTCGGTTTTCTGGTGCTTCAATTGAATGGGTTTGATATTATAACATTCGAAGTTGTAAGACTTCAATATTATAATATAGACCCATCTAAGACAATGTCTGTCTTGGACCACACATTGTCTGTGCTGGAACATGTGGTTGGAGTTGAGCGTTGGACGCATG
This sequence comes from Protopterus annectens, assembly GCF_019279795.1. Taxonomy (NCBI): domain Eukaryota; kingdom Metazoa; phylum Chordata; order Ceratodontiformes; family Protopteridae; genus Protopterus; species Protopterus annectens. The sequence continues at coordinate 501,196,858 of NC_056733.1, forward strand.
GACGTGTTTCAGCAATTCCATCTGCTAAAAGTTCTCATGGTCAAGCACATTAATGCTCATGCAGTGGCAGCACATCCAGAGCTACAGAGGAGAGTGTGCTGTCCACACCATGACATGGTAGGCCATAGCCGCATGGTCCTGGGTGGTCCCATGGGGGACACAGTTCCAGCAGACAGCAGTCACCATCAGGTACTAGCACCGCTTCTGACCTTGGGCATCGAAGTGCCAGTGCAACTCCTGGCAGAGCCGGTTCTCATGCTCATGACCAGAGACAGTTAACTGTAAAGTCTACCATGTATGGTCCAAAGTTGTCCAACATACACATGTGTAAGGCTAGCACTGAGCTTGACTGACTGTGTACACACACACACACACACACACACACACACACACACTCACACACTACTGTCAAATGCATCACCTATATTCACTCACAGCACATCTCCATGGTCCATCTTACATGGTCCCCTCCTGACTCACACACAGGCTGTCTACCGTTTGAGCCAGCCTAGGCCTCCTGCTCCCCCTCACAGCACCCTGTGCAAGTGATGATACCTGTGCCACATCCCTATCATTCTCACCATTGATGCAAAGAAATGAAACTATGTGTCTGATGCACAGGGTGACTGTATTAGTTGACCTGTACTTGTGTGTTGCAGTGTTGGTTCACCCACCACTTGTAGTGGTTGTCAACAGATACTGTGTGCTGGCATTTGTCATGAGTACACCACATACATTTGTGTACCTTATGTTTTATGATGTTGTATTGGCTGCATAGTTACACAGTGACAGATGTGTCACAAGTCTGTTTATGTTTCTGTTACAGGAGTCTGTTGGGATAACCTATGGATACACAGTGGAAGTAATGCAGCACAGGATGGCATGTCAGCACAGCAATAATATGTCATCAGCAATGTGCAGCACTATAAGTGCATGGCTCCATAGGTTCATATGTGTATAACAGGCTAACAAGGGCAATGGCAGTATTTAGCATACTCATTGCATCCCTAATCTGTGAGAAGGTCTGCTACCCTTGATAAGTGCCACCATGGTTTTGAGAACTAACACATCTGCAAGCTCTGCTGATGGAGATGACCAATCTACATGTATCCTGTGTCCAGTACCAACAGTTGTCCGACAAGAGTTATGATTATGTTCTGCATCCCAATGTGTAACCTGCACATGATGTGTCATAGCAGATATGTGCCTCACATGCATGTGGGGCCTGTTTCATGTAGGGTGTACTGCCTTTGTTACATACCTGTCTCACCAGCATGTACTATGCACACTACACTGATGTTGTAGGTGTGTAGAACAGGTGAGACATATGTTAGTCCTGTCATGGATACATGGGAGGTACACAGTGAGACCTGACACCTTCCTGTATGCAGCCATGCACATAACATCCAAAGCATTTCAGAGATAGACTACACATGTACGGTCATGATATGGACTCCATAGGACATGTTAGCTACACTGTGTATTGGTGTACCATGAAACTAGTGTGGCTGGTACAGTTGTACGATATGCCTGTGTAGTGACATGGCAAGGGTGCAATTGCACACAATGGTAGGCATAATGACAATCACATTCAGTATACCAGTGACAGTCTGGGATGTAAATCCCAAACATGTTGGTATTGGTTGTACAACAGTGAATGCATCCACATCTTTCTTACCAGTGACAGTTGAAGGCTACATTACTCTCTGTGTCTGTAGCTCCATGTGTAATGGCTCAACTGTGTTTGGACACTACACTATTTTGCAGGGGTGGATGAATCCCCACAGGATAGTATTGTGCAGTCATTGGCATTTAGTCATTGTCAGAGGCTCAGACAACAACTGACTGCGTCTTAGGCCAGCCTTTGTTAACTGTTAGTTCTGCATTAGATTTTGTGACAGCTCTTGATATGCACTCACCTGCTAATGTACTCCATCAGAGGTCAGTGACAGTGGCTGTGACAGTAGAGAGGGAATAGGTAGAAGGGGTATGCCAATAATGAACTCCACTGGTGACTGGCATCATTGCAGCATAAGTCTCCCACTGCTATGTTCCCTGAGTATGACTGTCAGACACTTACCTATCAACCAGCTGGTATAACACTCTGTACATGATGTACACAATTTCCAGCATGGCCTGCTGGCCTAATATTGTCATACATGTTCTCAGGACATGGTTGGTGGAGTGAGACTTATGTCCAAAATCCATTACATAGTGTAACAGTCAATGGTCTCCACCAGTTACAGTTGGTAGGTATGATCTGGCCTTGAGCAAAGGTAACAGTGTTTGGTCCAGTGTCGGTAGGTGTATGACAGTGCTAGTGTTTGTATCCATGCTAACCCCTATTATGGCATTTCAGGTGACAGGACTCAGAGATCTGGGGACACTGCTTTGCACTTCATGCTAGTTGTCCTCTGTGCATGTAAGTATTGCAGTTACTGCCAGCATGTTGCAGGAAGAGAGTCATGTAAGGTGTTTGTACAGAGCACAGACAAACACATTAGGGAAGTGTAATATGTACACACTGTGTTGCTTAGTCATGCTGCAGCTCACTTGTCCAAAGGATGGTCCAGGTCCTTTCCTACAATGTCCTGCAGCAGTGCTGTGACATCCCCACATGGGGAACCAACATATTGCATCATGTGTTTACCAATATGGGTGACCACTGCAGCCCCCCCACCAATGTGAGGTCCTACCTGGTGGGATCTGGCCACAGATCACATTCTTTGGAACTACCAGCACGTACCCCCCCCCTTGCAGACAGTACAGACATATATGTGAAAAAAACACATATGACCTCCTGTGGGATGGTTGACATAGCTTGACTGCACATCCCCCTGCAGATGGGACAGGCAGGTATGCAGAGCTCTACACCAATGCATTATGTCAGCAGCATTACAACTGCATGAACACAGCTTTATGGGACAGGTGAGACACAGGCTCATCATGGCTCACCTCACCTGAGTGGTGGACAACTTCCATTAGCAGGCTGTGCAATAACAGGTGGACATTCCTGTGTGACAGTTGGGGTGAGGGTGCCCCCCTAACATGCAGGCACAACCTCCTCAGCAAAATGAAGCACATAGTGTTGTTGTTATGTTGTGTAGACATGGTCTGTGACAACATTAGTCACCCACACAAAGGAGAACAACAACGCACAGTGTACTTAGATGTGTAACTTTAAAGGACAAGCCCAGAATGTTGCTGACCTCAGATGTCATGATGGCACATATGATGGGTCTGTATTCATACCTAACCTGTACTCCCACACTGTCTGCATCAACTATGCCACCTTGTCTCCACCACATGTGACACATGACATTTCTACAACCTGTTCCATAACTTCCATATGTACAGAGCAGTTTGTAACAGGCCTCTCAATGGACCATACACAGCATCTATTGCACATGCTAACATTTCAGGCTGCATCACACATGTGATCTCACACTTCATGCTAGTTGTCATGCTGATACCACTGGCTGCGCACCAGCTGAGTGGACAATGGCAACTGTTCAACCCCTGCACAGAGGTGGTGCATCCACAGACCAGCATATCTGTAGACCTGTTTGTCTAAGTATGCATGATCAAAATGGAGCTGCTTGGCACACATATATGTGGTCTACACACTGTTGACTGTACACAGTTTGGATGCATGATAGGGGGAGCATGACTGTTACGCATGGTGGACACTTCCAAGGCAGTCACCAAGGACCTGGGTGAGGGTACATCAGGATGTGTAACCCCCAGACTGAGCCAAGCCATTTGACTATATCTCCTGCTCAGTCAACATTTACAAAGCACCCATTTAGGCATCCATGATGCTGTCATTGTAAGGGTCACTAAATGGCCCATTGATGGCATATATATGCAACATAGGGACATCTGCCTCCAATGCATGATCTGTAAGCAGTAGTGCTCGACAGGGTGCAGTCCTGGGTCCTCTACTGCTTGGAATCCATTTACCACAATACACGCAACTACTGAATGACTGACTAACAATGTTGGCTGATGCCTGCACAATGTGAGCACTCTTAGGGTCTGTGAGTTATGTCAATAGCCTACAAGAGGGTATTGATGAACAAATTCCTGTTGATATACTAATGGCCATAAACCCTAAGCAAATATATATGTAGTATGAGGTCCATCAGGTAGACCTATGTACCTAGTAAGTGGCACATCAGTCGTACCATGTGCTGTACATACTCAGGGGTGAAGGAACTGGGCACATAGACCTGGCCACACAGGTTTACACTTAATGTGCCTCAGATCACGATGTCTCTACAGTCGTATAACAGGGATCATATGGCATAGCTGAGGCCACAATCACCAGTAAGTGACACAGTCATAACCTCCATGTGCCCTTCCCTCACCATGCCAATATCTGAGTACAATGGCCAGTTGTTGATGTACCTTTCCAAGCAGTACTGGCAATTGCACACAACAATATAGTCCCTCATAGGTTCACAGGTTCATAGGTAAGTACTAGGCTATCTGCCCGAGGGCATTTATAAGCCTAGCCAGAGTGTGTTGGCATTCACCACCTCATTGATTAATTAACTGATCCTCTGTCAAGCAGAGCCAATGAACTGATCCCAGGGGTGTATTTTCTGTTACCCATCCTCTCGTCAAGGTTTCTCTTGAAGAGTGTTAGTGAGGGGTTCTGCCTAATGTAGTTTGGAATTTTGTTCCAAAGCATGGGGAGTCTCTGTGACAGGAATCTCTCCCTCCAGCATGTTCTATTTATTGTTGTGATGAGGTTTAGCTCACTAGAGTCAGTGGCTCGCAGTGACTTGGATTTCTTTAGGTGGAGCATGTCCATCAATTCTGAGTTGGACATGACTTTGTAAGTCAGGCAAAGATCACCTCTGAGTAAGCGATATGCCACTGAGTATAGCCGGAGTTTTTTCAGTTGGGTTGCATAGGACATATGCTTGAGGCCAGTAATCTTCTTGATGAGGTACTTTTGTGGTCTTTCCAGCTGTTGGAAGTGTCTTGTGAGGTACATCCCAAATGGGGCATTTTACAATATGATGTGTCTGATGAGTAATGAGTAGAGGGGCACTATAACCTCTTTATTTCTACATGCGAACCCTTTAGTAATTAGATGGACCCCATAGAAGGATTTCCTAACTACTTTGGCAATATGATTGTCAAAGGAGAGATTACTATCTACCTGGGTCCCCAGATCTCTTATTACCTCTTCTGTATTAAGGGGGCTGCCACCTATGTGGTAATTTGTGGGTGTTTTGTTTTTCCCAAATGGGATGACTATGCATTTTTTGGCATTTAGCTTGAGGCCATGACTTTGACACCAGGTGTCCATCTCAGTAAGGCCCTTTTGGAGCATGTCTGTGTCAGCCGGAGAGTCAACTATGGCTCCCAGTTTGCAGTCATCAGCGAACTTGATTAGCCATAGTCCCGTGTTTGCCTGTACTTCTGAGAAGTATATGCCAAACAGTAGCAGTCCCAGGACCAAGCCTTGTGGGACACCACTTGTGACTGGTTTAGAGTCGGACCTGGAGCCGCTATTCTTACCGCGTGAGTTCTGTCTGTAAGCCAGTTGGCAACCTATCTTGTGACATAGGGGTTTATGTTCAGGCTGGTGAGTTTTTCTGTAATACCTGAGTGGGGAATGGTGTCAAAAGCCTTGGTGAGGTCAAGGTTGGCTATATGAACCACCTTTCCCTCATCTATGGCCTCGGTGACTATCTTGAAGAAGTCAACCAGGTTTAGTAGGCATGATCTGCCCTTAACAAAGCTGGACTGGGTCGGGTCAAGTGTTTGGAGGTTCCCAATGTCTTTGTTAATGAGTTCCATGATGATGCTTTCCATAGCCTTGCAGACCAGGCTTATGGGGCGATAGTTGCCAGGGTCAGTTGTGGTCCCTCCTTTGTGAAGTGGAATAACCATTGCTGTGCACCATTCTATGGGCACATAGCCTGTGAAGAGGCTCAGGTTGAACAGTGCGTTTAGGTGAGGGGTTAGTTCATTCTGTAGTTCATACAAGACACAGCCTGGGACACCATCTGACCCCATTGATGCTGTGTTTTTGGCTTTTAAAAGGGCTGTTTTCACCTGTGTGTCTGTGATTTCCAGGACACTACACATTTCCAGTATTGTTGTGGGCCCTTTTGGGGGTGAGAGGGGGGGTGAAGTTTGCACTGAATCTATCTGTCAGGATGTTTGCAATATCAATAGGTTCAGTATATTTTGTGCTATTTTGCAGTAGTTCAGTGCATATCTGAGAGTTACCACTTAGATACTTAACATAGCTAAAGAAGCTTTGTGCTTATCTTTTGAATCCTTGGATATTTTTTATTCCAAGTTAGCCTTGGATGATTTTATGAGGGACCTTAGTTTCTTACTGTTACTGATCATGGATGTCTTTCCTTCTTGGGATTTGCTTTTTTTCTGAACTAGTTTCCTCCTTCTATTGTATAGCCTGTTTATGGGAGGGGTCCACTAGACTGGTTTCCTTCTCTTAGAGGAGTGAGTCTTGGTTTTGCTAGGGATGGCACGATCCATGTATCTTTGTAGGCGCTCATACAGTGCATTTGTAAAGGTTTCTGCATCTTGGGCAGTGTTATCCTTTAGCTTGGGGGCTGTGAAACTTACCGCTTCTGTCTTAAGTAAGGTGAAGTTTGCTTTAGGAAAGCTTTTTACTGTGGTTTCCTTAGTTGGGAGTGTTGGTGGAGTGTGGACATCCATAGTGATTAGTTTATGGTCTGATCTAACCAGTGACTGGTTGACCTCTGGTGTGGAACACCTGTCGCCCATGTTGGTGATGACCAGATCCAGTATGTTTTCACCTGTAGTAGGGGAGTTTACCAGCTGATTCAGGGCATTTGAATTGATGAATTGCAGGAAGCGCTGGTACTGGGAGTTTGTAATCTAGTAGTTTTCCCAGTTAATGGTAGGGTAATTTAAATCGCCCAATATCAGGGTGTTCGGTAGGACCTTCATGCTTTCCAGTGTCTCCAGAAAGGTGGAGTGGTGGTCCTGGGTCATGGAGGGTGATCTGTAGCAGGCCACAATTTACATTGCAGATTTGCCCAATGTTAGTTGCACATGGATGATCTCAGAGGTATCATGCTGCACCACTAACCTGGAGGTGTAGGTATCCTTGACGAATATGGATACACCCCCTCCTTTTGTGTTTCGGTCTGTGTTCTGTGGCCAAAACGTCTGGTATGAGTTATAGCCCTGTAGTGCTGGGGTGCTCTCTGGAGCCTTGAACCAGGTTTCAGTTACTGCATAGATGTCGGCATTCTCCATACTGAGGAGTGCTTTCAGCACGTGCATTTTGAGATTTAAACTCCTGGCATTGAGTAGCATAACCCTCAGTTTTTTTTAATTGTGCTGTTTATGAAGGTGGGTTTGACTTTTGAGCCTTGCCTAAAAAAGGCACTATGGGGGCAGCAAGAGCCTTGGCCAGTATTCAAAAGCCTAGGGGTGACAGGTGCAAGCTGTCTCTTGTGAAGCAACATGACTTGTCGAGCATGTCATCCCAGGCTGACAAACACTGGATCCCCTTTGAATGACACCAGACCCTTAGCAAAATTGTTGAAATTAATCATTTTTTTTCTTTATACTGAGGTATCATTCTTGGTGAGGGCAGGGTGCTACTCATGGTCAGGGTCATACCAGCCTGTGCTACATAATCAGAGAGCTCTTCCATGTCTCTTTTCATGTAGTCCAGGGAGGTACATCTCAGGTCATTCACACCAACATGAACAATGACAGAGTCATATTTGTACTTGTTCTGGAGTGACCTGAGTGCATGTGTTATGTAGCAGATTCTGGCTCCCGACAGGCAGCTAACAGTAACCTTCTGCTTGTTCAGCCTATTGAGTGGGACATCAGTGTGCCTGACTATAGAGTCACCTATTACTAGTGTGTTAGGTATATTATTTTGCCTTAAGGGCTGTGATTGTGCGGCACTCTGATTTTGTGTTTTATGCGTTGTCTGGTTTATGACGGGAGGTGCAGGTTGTTTGGGTGTCTACTTTGGAGGTCTCTGATGCTTTTGCAGGTTTTTATTTAGAGCCTCCGAATATGATTTTGTGTATTTATGTGTATTTTTTGCCAGTGCTGGTTTAGTAGGTCTATGTGTGGCTGGAGGTGTGGTGCAAGTGTTAACCTTCTCCTCTTGACTGTCTGTTCCAGTCTTGGGTAGAGAGAGCTTAGCCTCCAGTTTGGCTGTATAATTGCATCTCTCTCATATGTTAGCATTTTGTGGTAGGAGAAGAGGGTTGTCTGTGTATATGAGGCAGTTGTAACATTGCCTCAGGATACATTGATTCACCAGCTGGATTGGAGAGTACACCTGAAATTGCCCTTTGGTCATGCCTGAATAGTAGGGTGAGCTGCATTGTTGCTTGGTTGGTGAGGGATGAATAAAGAGCCTTGCCCTGCTAGGCAATCAAGTGTTAGGGTATATTAGTGCTTGTTATTAGGCCTGAGCAAGTGCTGGGCTGTAGGATGCGTTTTGAGTGCTTAGGTTGGGAGTTAGACTAGTTTCAAGGGAAAAACTGAAGAGGAGACTTAGTGGAGCCGGGAATAATTTAACCCTAGCTAAACAGCACTGCCCGGCGCACAAAACCATGCAAACACGGTTTTTATAGCAGAAAAATGAAAGAGATAGAAATTAGCCCAAAATGACCAATAAACTTCTAACTTCTGGGCTGGAACCACTCCTCCAGGGCCAGATAGGCTGCTCAAAGCTCCTCTCTCACACAGATGGACAGAGAAACTTCCTTCTATCCAAGTAAGGTATGGGCAGCTCAGAAACTTGTAACACAGCCTTGAATTCAGCACTAGCCTGAAAACTGGTGTATACTAGCTTAGAAAGGTGGGAAACAAGGATTTTTTTTTTTGAAAATATAAGGCAAAAACAGTAAAGAAATACACTTAAAGCAGCTTTAAATAACTGCAAACGATCAGAAAAGGCTATTGCACTTTAGTGTGTAGCCTACAACAGTTAAACAAATTATTTAAACAAATAATGACTTTTTAAAAGTGCAGGCAGTCAAATAAGTATGATATGTGAAAAAAAAGCTTTTAAATCAATATAAACACTGGAAAATCAGCATTTAGGTGAAAAACAGTTAAGTACAGCAAGAAAATACAGAAAACTGATACTTAATAACTCCAAAGTCTCTCTTCTAAGCTAGAAGGATTGTATCAATTTAAGGCTTTCTAGTGCTTCCCAATAAGTTAGTTACAGGAAAGATGGGAAACCGGCGCAGATGTGGTCTTTTAAACCAGAAAGTTGAAAGAGATAGACAAACTGCCCAAATGGTCAATAAACTACAATTTCTGGGCCAAGAACCACTCCTCTTGTGGTAGACAGACTACCTAGTGCTTACCACTCTCATTGATAAGCTAGAAGGCTTTCCTCCAGCACAGAAAGGCTTGCGGGGCTCAGAAGCTTACCAACAGTTCTGGATACAGCAACCCTGTATCTGGACTAGGCTAGTTACAGGAAAGGTGGGAAACAAGCACAAGTGCGGCTTTTAAACCAGAAAGTTGAAAGAGATGGAAAAAAACTGCCCAAACAGCCAATAGCTACAGTTTCTGGGCCAGGAACCACTCCTCTTGTGGTAGATAGGCTACCTAATGCTTACCACTCCCACTGATAAGCTAGAAGGCTTCCCTCCAACACAGAAAGGCTTGGGGGGCTCAGAAGCTTACAAAGAGTCCTGGATACAGCAAATATGTACCTGGACTAGACTAGTTACAGGAAAGGTGGGGAACAAGTGCAACCACAGGTTTTAAGCCAGCAAGTTGAAAGAGATGGAAAACTGCCCAAACAGCCAATAAACTACAATTTCTGGGCCAAAACTCACTCTTCCCATTGAGGAAAGGCTACCTAGTGCTTACCACTCCCACTGATAAGCTAGAAGGTTTCCCTCCAACACAGAAAGGCTTGGGGGGGCTCAGAAGCTTACCGATAGTCCTAGATACAGCAAGTCTGTATCTGGCTTAGACTAGTTACCAGAAAGGCAGGAACAAGCATAAATGTGGCTTTTAAACCAAAAAGTAGAAAGAGATGGAAAAAGTGCCCAAACGGCCAATGAACTACAATTTCTGGGTCAAAACCCACTCTTCCCATGGTAGATAGGCTAACTAGTGCTTACCACTCCCACTGATAAGCTAGAATGCTTCCCTCCAACACAGAAAGCCTTGGGGGGCTCAGAGGCTTACCAACAGTCCTTGATACAGCAAGTCTATTTACAGGAAAGGCAGGAAACAAGCTTAAATTTTTTGGGGGGGTCTATAACTTGCTGCTGGCTTCCAACTGTCCTCACAAGAACAATTCACATCTTCAGTATGTGTTCAAAGGGGATCATCTGCAATGAGTGTCATTGTCACCTGTGGCATATAGACTACTCAGGGGTGATTTGTGCCCTGCATACAGGGCAATGTGTGACCCTGTTTGACTGCATATGTTGTCTATCTGTAGGAAGCATAGTAGATGGATGACTCACTGTAAGGACATTAACTTAGTATGTGATGTTAGTACTACATGTTTGTGGGAGAGATTTGTCTAGCAGACTGAAACACACCCTTGGAATAAAACCATGCCTAATGACACACAGAGCACCTCAGTGCACCTCAGCACATCCCATCTGTCTGATTGGCTGAGTGACCATCATCTCCACAAAGGACATCTGCCTGTGTCTCTCTTGGACTGGGGTAATATGTACTGATCCTGTAACTACTGGTATGATGGCATCTATGATTGTGAGGGCTGTATGGCTATTATTCTAGTTCAGTTCAAACTTCATATGCTTCCATAACATGATGTACAATTCTGTAACTGGCTCACACAGAAACATGGCTACATGGAGGCTAGCACCACTTCCAATCACTGCATACAGGACATGCCAAGGCACACACATATTGCAAGTTGGCTGTATGTAGATGTGAACATTTACTTATGTAATGGTACATACTACAGATCACAGTATGTGCTGCACGCAGCACACCTCATGTCTCCTAGTACTATCAGTTTAGGACATATTATGCTTGCTGACATAAGCAGGCCTTGCTGTGGTCAGTCCTTTGGGGGGCACATCACCTGCTACAAATAAAACACTGCAAAACCTACCTATGTCTAGGTTATGCCATATGGATATATACACATGTACCAAGTGGACTGGAGTGAGATTAGAACCCCTACATATCTAGTCTTATACCCTAGAGATCACAGTACTTATCACATGTGCCACAGCTTACATCTAATACTCCACTGTCAGCTGGTAATCTTAAGGTGGCTAACATCATCAGGCCTTGTAGAAGAGGACAGTTGGAAGCCAGCAGCAAGTTACAGACTCAAAATGTGCATAAGTATTGCAGGTGGCTAGACCAGCAGCAAATTACAGGCCCAAAAAGTGCATATAAAATGCACATGGATAGTCCATGAGAGTAGGTCCATTGTTTTGCAGATGCAAATACACACACACCCACACAGACATGAACCAAGTGGGCTGAAGTGAGATTACAACCCCTATCTATCTAGTTGTATATACTACAGCTCACAGTACTTATCACATGCACCACAGCTTACGTCTAATACTACACTGTCAGCTGGTAGACTTAAGCTGGCTGACTTCATCAAGCCTTGTAGAAGAGGGCAGTTTGGAAGCCAGCAGCAAGTTACAGGTGCAAAAAGTGCATAACCATTGCAGGTGAATAGCCCATGTCCATTGGTTTGCAGAGGAATATACACACAGACAGACACACACCAAGTAGGTTAGAATGAGGATAGAACCCCTCCCTATCTAGTGTTATACACTATATATCACAGTATGTCTTGCATGCAACGCAACTTATGTCTGATACTGCATTGTGAGCTAGTAGTCTTAAGGGGGCTGACATCATTGGGCCTTGTAGAAGAGGGAAGTTTGGAAGCCAGCAGAAACTTACAGGCCCAAAAGGTGCATAATCATTGTAGGTGAATAGCCCATGAGAGCATATCCATTGTTTTACAGAGGAATGCACACACATTTGCACCAAGTGGGCTGGAATGAGATTAGAACCCCTACTTACTAGATTTATACACTACAGATCACAGTACTTATTGCAAGTCTGTTGTACATATGATTGCAGGCACAGCACTTCTGCATTATACAAACTAGTATTGTGTTGAACAGCATCTGTGGCCTGCAGGGTGATATTGTTTCATACTGTTATCTGCATCTAGAATCCTAGCAGTGAGATAACTGTTTTCATCCTAGCTACATGTGTATAGTTACCAGTATGGCCATATGTGGCTGCTGTGCCCTGTCCATACGTGCGTTGACAGCATTATACATTGCACCACCTGCTCACATGTGTCTGCCTATGTGGTGAAATCCAGCAGGCACAGAGGTCTGGGGTAAGTGTATTATGTACTGTTGCTCCCTTAGTTTGGATCCTTTGAGCAACAGTATGGCTGTGTGATAGTGAAGATTTACTCACCATTATTAGGGTATGTCAGACAATGCAGACATCCACCCAAATATTTCTGTCTATAAGACGGATGTATATATAAATGTAGCTATGTGTGTGTGTATGTGTGTGTGTATGCTATGTATATGTGTTATGTAGATATATGGGGGGAGTGTATGTATCATTTTAACATGTATATAGCTATATATACTGGTATGTTCCTACCTGACACTACACAGCGAAATATATACTATGCATGTGAGACAGAGATAGTGACAGATGGATATGTATATGTATGTATAGACATTTATATATAACAGGTTATTTTGATGAAGGGGTAACAGAATTGTGCTCATTTTAACTAAGTGTCTGGGCATGCCCACTGGGACTGTCAGTACTTATAAAGTGACTCCAGGCCACACATATCTATACTCTAGTCCAGGGTTCTGTATGTTATAGACATTAACATCTGCCCCTGTTTCTGCAATACTGCACTTCATTCAAAATTTCCCTGGCATTCCCCAGCTGTGTGATGTACTTAATATGTGACCGAGGTTGGTAATGTTGCACCACCGACATACTGACAGTCTGCATACAGCTCGACTGTCCTGATTTTCAAAGAATGTCCAGAGTTTTGCCTCATATGTTTGGTCTGTTCCTCATACATTTGTGTTCTTCTGGTGAATTATTGAATATTGATGTTGCTACATTATACTAAATACAGACAAACATTTGTGTTTCAGACTTTATATCCTTCAGAAAATATGTAATAATACAATACATTTAATTCCAGCAACTTTTTAGGTTTATGGGAGCAATATTTAAAATCTGTCCCTATGTTTGGGCCTTTGTTCCCCCAATCTTTCTGGCTTTGTCCAGCTTTCTTACACTAAGAGGTTTAGAGGTATGACAGTCTATTAAAATGCCAACATAGTACTACCTCACATGCAAAACATGTGAGCAATTCCAGATTAGAACCATCAGCACTATCACCCATGCTAGCTTCCCTAATCCACTGAGCCACACAGGTCGCCAGACAGAGAGGAGTCATTCGTCACACAATCCACAGCATAAACGTGTACATTGTTATCCTGCATGAAGAGAGACAGTTAATGCTTGAGTGATATCTGTGTTACATCTCTGAGATTGCCTGGTCCACTGATATACCATAGCTGATTTTCTGTTAAAGCAGTTATATGGGTACACTGCTGTGTTGGGTGTGAGGGAACAACAGCTCATGATCAGCTTGGATAGACAGTTGCCCACATATTATGTTTGGCTACTGTTTAACATCTCCCTTGCCTGATGTTGTGAATATTCCAACCATGAAACTGAGTAAATATTAAAGAACACATACGATTGGACTGGGTATCTGTAGTCCCATGTGGATGTTACATCTGTCCAAATAGCCCACTATATTTCCATTGTATAACAGCAGCAGATCCATACATACAATACCATAGTATAGTAATCCTTACAATTAGTGTGTAGGTTAGAGACTTACCTTGCAAATGCAGCAGCTGACAGACCTGTAGTCCAGGTCTTACTCTGCGTGATGTATACAGTAAACAGCCAGTACATGGATAGGTACAGGTTGTGTGGGTTGCCTTTCATCAGCTATTTTAATACATGTATGTGAGTTGGAGTAAGGTGTCACTCCCTAGGGCCCTAGGTTGTTAGTGAATGTGCTATTCATTGTCTCTTAGCCAATGCCAGGGCATACTAGGCACAAATATATCTACCTACAGGGACCTCATCAGGAGGTTCCTCCTCCTAGTCCTCCTGTGAGTGTGGCTGTGGTGACCTAGGCACTGGTGGGGGGCTGTGTATTTCTTCCCTTTGTTAATCCTGCTGCAGCTGTTTCCACAGGGTCATATTGTGTAGCATGGCACATAGTGTGAACATATGTGCACATGTAGCTGGAGAGTACTGCAGGGCTCCACCAAATATATCAAGGCACTGGAACCGTGACTTCACCAGCCCAAACACATGCTCTATGATGTTCCTAGTTTGTGCATGTGCCTCATTATGGTGTTTTTCCATGGGTGTGTGTTCATTTCTGATGGGTGTCATCATCTGCAATTCCAGTGCATAGCCAGCATCCCCCAGTAAATGTCCGTGTGGGATATCCCCCGTAGCAAACATCTGGTACAGCTGTAATGCATGACAGATATGGGAGTTGTGATAACTGCCAGGGCTGCCAGCACACACATTTATGATAATACCCTGGGCATTGCACACAACCTAGCAGTTGTAGTGGTACCCCTTGCAGTTGACGTAGATTCTACCATTCTCACTGGGTTGCGCCTTGATGTGTACATGAGTCCAATCTATGGTACCTAGTACTTCAAGGTAGTGTGCTACATGGTAGAAGTGTTACATATTGTTGACCCTCTCCTCAGGGGTGAGGGGAAAATAAATGTGCTCACTGGCATGTGGTAGCATGGAATCCAGGAACTGGTGGAGTACCCTGGATGCTGATGCCTGTGAGACCACCATCATGTCCCCAGTTGGTCTTTGGAAGGTATAATATCTATTACGCTAAGGGCTACACATACCATTGTTTCCACTGGGATGTATTCCCCTCTGTTGACTCTGGGGTTGAGTTCAGGGCAGCAGAGCTCAGTGAGTTTTTGTAGTATGTCTCTGTCCATCCTGTAGCACTCTACAATCTCCAGCTCATGTAGTTCCTGGAAAGTTACCCTGGGCCTGAACAACCTTCTCCTTCCCTGCCTAGGCCTACTGTCAGCAACAGCAGGAGCATTGACTTCAGCAACTAGCACACACAGATGTAGCAGACCTGCAGCAGCCCTTAACATTCTTTCAGATAAAATTCCCAAGTCTGTACTCCAATGGTGCAGAGTATGGAAACAAATCAGATTGTAGGGTGTATGCATACTTTATAGTGCTCTACTGTAGGTGCTGCCTGTGTGATTGGCTACCTATAATGCATTGCACCTGCCTAGTATATCATTAACATCATTTAATGGCCCTAGTTTAAGTTAAACAATTGTCAAAACTAATGAATACATCATTGCCTTTTAGATACTCTCAGCAACGTGGCGCATCACTCAAACGTGTGCCCCGTAGGTAAACAAAACCTAGTAGTCGGTGGACACCCCCCCCCCCAGAACTTACATACTCAGCACAGCAGCATGCCACACAAATACATGGAAACATGTGCCCTGTACGTAAGCTTAGAAGTCAGTACACACACACCCGCAGACTTCCACGCACAGCATGGCAGCACTCCATGCAAACAGGCACAGCTAAGCTACAATCAGCTTCGCAGTTATTGGACATAGCCTATTCTGATATCAGCTACACCTGTGTGGACACCACCATGGTTGTCTGCCTACACAGAGGGGACATGTGGACATGATTATCCCATTATGCTATTCAGTAACTCCACCTCATTTGCATAGGGATCCATGCTTACAACCTGGAAATTCAAGCCCTACCACATTAGCAACAGCAACAATGCACCATTGTAGATACTCCATGCAGGGTCTTGTAATACATTTCCATCTCATAATATTAATTTTGTTATTTACATGTTTTTTTTTTGTTTTGTTATTTAAGGCATGTTTGCAAACTGCAGCATGCCACGCAAACATGCCCAGATTATTAAAAACAAAATGTACTTTAACATATTTTATGTAGCTTTTGAGACATACAGAGGATATTTTACTCATATCTGTGTGTTTAATGCCATTTCTGTGCATCTATGTACATTTTTAGAGCCCCTTTTGGCTGTCTTCACTCCTGTATACAGAATTTTTCCCATGTACACTACTGACACTGACACGTAGTCTGCAGGGCTGCCTATTTGCTTGCTGGATCACTCTACCTGCCTCATTTGCATCAGATTCACCTGCTTATGTGGTGATTTGCATGTCACTGAACTTCCTGTGTTGGCAGGTGCATGCGCGTCATCCAGCAGTGCTTACTGGATCGCAAACCTGCTTACTTTCATGTAAGCAGTGTGGCACAATGCCTACATGGTAAAAAAGACCATGTAGGTTTTATTAAATTCCCCCCATAATCTTATCATACTAAACTATAATACAAAAATAGATCAATGTACATATATATTTATCATGTCAAAAGACACATAGATATTTTATACCTCTAAAAAAGCTCTGAATTAGTTTTTAAAGTGCAAGTGCCTATATTTCACATTTCTGTAATACTTTAACACATCAAATATCAAAATATTTTAAAAAGTTAGCTTTTTGCACTACTTCATAAAATATTCACATTACTGAGGTTGAAGAGAAAGAGGAGTAAAAAAAAAAGATTTGCAGTCTATATTGTATTCAAAAGTTATAAAGTGGTGAACTTAAATCCCATTCTCCTTTCCCGAATTCAAACATATTGAAAAATCTGCTTTACTTTCTATCAAAATGACTGTACTGATTCAGCAATAAGACACTCGTGTTTCAACTATGATGTATGAAATGAGTTAGTTCAGGTAGGCTTAGTAAATCTAATAACATTCAACATGTAAACAGCTTCAAAGTTTACATGACCAAACTTCAAATTTCAGCTTTCTTATTATTTTGAAATATTTTATATGATTTTCTATGTAAAGTATATGAGATCATGTGCCTTCACATTTCTGTGGTATGTAGGTATATGCAACAGACATCTTTCTTAAAAGTAGTCTGTTATTTAAAGATGTTTTTTGTCTCATTTTCTCACCAGTATTCAACCTTATTCTACATATATTGTATTTCTAAAATCTCCCATCAAAAAAATATTTAATCATTAGTTTTCTATTAAATAATATAGTATGTGTACCTATTTCTTAATTTACTGATACTGCTCTTTTATTAATCTTACATAGTACTAGAGAAGCAAAAAACAAACCAAAATGAAAACAAAAATGTTTACCTGTAACCAGATGTATAAAATGCTTAACAGAACAAATATACTTACAAGCATTGCAGGAGTGGTATAGAAAAGTGCCTATATGTTCTGATACCCTATCAATATTCACAATGTGTTTATAGCAGAGCAGGGCTTGTTTTTAAGTTTTTCTGAAGAAGCTGCGGATTTTTCAAGCAGCGAAAACGCTACTTTATTAAACTAATTTTGCGTTAAAACCTCTTCACATTTTGTGGATTTGTATCGCCAGACTGCTACCTTTCTGCATTTTTGTAATCTTACATAGTAGATATTGCATTCCTTGTGTATATGCATATTCATAAGATGTTTACCCTTATTAATTCTAATATTACAAGCAATATTGACTGTATATAAAATAATTACTGCTTATTTAATTGGAACATCTGTGTTTAGCCATTGTGAACTGTTGTTCTGATCTAAGCTTTACATGCTGACATCAGAATCTGGCTACAGCATGTGAAAATGACAACTCATAGCACACAGCAGCTGCTAATTCCCTCTGTAAATTTCTCATTTTTCTTAGTTCTTTTAATCTGTTCTAATCAGTAACAAACATCTAACTTTACTTCCTTCAATTAAATTGTACAGCTAATATGTATAGTCAAAGTCAATAACACTGCAGCATAAGCTGTTAACATGTAAAATGTTAGCAAATTATATGTTGCAACATTACTATATATTATATATATTATATGTTACATTACTATAGCTTTGTCTTACCAACTCTTCACTTTTTAGAAAAGAAAAGAGGTATTATTTTGTGTAGATTTCTCACATATATACTTGACAAAAGAAAAAAAAATAGAAAGCTCTTTTTCTTCTTTCACATACATCAGTGATGAACTTTGTCCTAGATTTATTTCAGCAGAGTTCAAGGCAGGACAATTGTAGCATTCTGAAGAGATAGAATATTCTTTTGTCTTCAAGCTTTCTCAATGTGCCTGTTGTTTCATAAATGACCTGTGAAGGAGTGTGTAACATGGGAACAAGGGAAACAAAATCACCAGCACTTTAACATGTCCAGTTAGCATATTACTTAGATATGACATTCAGTTAACTCAGGACTAAGTGATGTTAGATAAATTAAATAAAATGTGCATACCAAGCTCCCTGACTGAGAACTATAAATACTGGATCACAGAGTTCTCTAGATATGTTAAATTCTGTATGTGATTCATTGATGATGTCTTTTTGTTGTGGGCAGGGCCTCTTTCATTATTTTTGAGTTTGTACGCTATCTTGAAAATACTACATATTTTCTTAAGTTCACCTTAAACTGTTTCCCTGTTAGTGATGACTTCTTGGATGTCAGCATTGTTATAACAGTAGATGGTCA
The DNA here is from genome assembly GCF_019279795.1 of Protopterus annectens. Classification (NCBI taxonomy): domain Eukaryota; kingdom Metazoa; phylum Chordata; order Ceratodontiformes; family Protopteridae; genus Protopterus; species Protopterus annectens. Next base: position 501,215,540 of record NC_056733.1, read on the forward strand.
TTTTAGAATGAGCATATATAGGAAGCCTTTCTAAAAGAATAGCCTATTGCACTGATCTAGCATGCATCCTCATAATGTTTATAGAGATACAAAGGCCAATGCATGAGGACATCTAGACTGAACAATGATAATGACCTCTTACAGCAAGGTCTCATAGGTTTATGCAATGACTTTGTAAATAGAGGCTATCCTGTAAGGGAATTTAATAAACCCATTAAGGAAGTATATCATGTTAGAGATAGTAGAGCAAGACCATATTTTTCTTCCCAGACTGACTCAATGTGCCTGCACAACCACTGGTTGTAACATAAATTATTACTGGAGTTTCTCTTACTTAGTCTAGTGACATTATATGGGTTTGTGATGTTATAAAGAAGAATAATTGACCCATTTGCTTAAACAACTGCTCTGCTATAAACACATTGTGAATATTGATAGGGTATCAGAACATATAGGCACTTTTCTATACCACTCCTGCAATGCATGTAAGTATATTTGTTCTGTTAAGCATTTTATACATCTGGTTACAGGTAAACATTATTAAGTAGTTTGCCAGTCACAGCAGTACTGATCTACTTTATTTAGCATCCTGCATCAATTGTTCATGCTTCTATATAGGGAAGACCAATCGCTCTTTGAAGGAGCATATCTTAGAACACTTGTACGATGTATGGCAGAATAAAATATGTAATGCTAACATGGTTGAACACATCGATAAAAGGATGCCTTAAAGGTGAATGCTGTAATGGGGACTTTGTAAATAGAGGCTATCCTGTAAGGGAATTTAATAAACCCATTAAGGAAGTATATCATGTTAGAGATAGTAGAGCAAGACCATATTTTTCTTCCCAGACTGACTCAATGTGCCTGCACAACCACTGGTTGTAACATAAATTATTATTGGAGTTTCTCTTACTTAGTCTAGTGACATTATATGGGTTTGTGATGTTATAAAGAAGAAGAATTGACCCATTTGCTTAAACAACTGCTCTGCTATAAACACATTGTGAATATTGATAGGGTATCAGAACATATAGGCACTTTTCTATACCACTCCTGCAATGCATGTAAGTATATTTGTTCTGTTAAGCATTTTATACATCTGGTTACAGGTAAACATTATTAAGTAGTTTGCCAGTCACAGCAGTACTGATCTACTTTATTTAGCATCCTGCATCAATTGTTCATGCTTCTATATAGGGAAGACCAATCGCTCTTTGAAGGAGCATATCTTAGAACACTTGTACGATGTATGGCAGAATAAAATATGTAATGCTAACATGGTTGAACACATCGATAAAAGGATGCCTTAAAGGTGAATGCTGTAATGGGGACTTTGTACAATGCAACACATTCTTACTGCTGCTAAAAAGCAACAACTAATGATGTAAGGAAGAGTATTGGGAGAGAAAAGAAAGCCTGCCTATGGGATCTTTTTTCAAAGATATTTAGAACAATATATTATTCCAAGCATTACATATAAAGAAAGCATGTCACATAGTCTTGAGTTATATGGTTTAATTTCAGATCTTACATGCAATTTCTGACTGCATAACTGCACTTTGATGCACATATTTGACAATGAAAAGTAAACGTTAAAGTGTAAGTAAAGAAAAAAGGAAAAAAATATCAAACCTCATTATAAGATCATCACATACATACACACACACACACACACACACACACACACACACACACACACACACACACACACACACACACACACACACACACACCTTGTATTCACAGATGTTAACTTCAAGATCACTCTGCATCAGAGAAAGGTGAATTCTGCTACATACTGCAGTCTGGAAAATAATATATAGCAAACCTAGTGACATATCACTATTCACACTTCTGAGTGTCAAACATACCTGTGACCTACTTCTGTCTTGCACCTATAATTTTCTTTCTCCCCCCTTGTCTTGAAAAATGAAGGAAGGCTATGCAGTAGGACTCTTAACATATACTTTTTGTCCCTGCTTTACTGTGCATTAATTAACCCACTGTTGTATCTTGTTTCTATTTTTCTCTTTGGGAGGTGCCATAGAGTTGAACATATAAATGGACTGGAAATCCACTTTATACCTGAGAAAGAAGTGAAACACTATTTAGTACTTATTACACCCCTTTGCATCCTCTAGAATACTAGAAAAGATCAATGAAAGGTAAGAGTATGGCAAAGCTTGTCAAATCATAAAGTTTGTTAAGCAAATGGAACAACCTTTACATATTGTGATGCTCGTGCATTAGCCCAGTATTCAAGGAGCCTCAATCCTCACCACTAGCACCAGTGAGGGGTGAAAACATTGGGAAGGATAACAAGTACACACATGGTAAAGTGCAGTTTCCCTTAAGAGCATACAGAGATCACAGTCAGTCTGGGGCTGGTTTCTCCCTTACTCTCCAGATCCCCAATAAGACTCCCCACTGGCACAGCTATAGGGTACAGATCTCAGCTGAGTGGTCAAACCAAAACATTCATCACCCTCTCTGTCCAACCAGTGCTTCATGTCCTTGCCCAAGTAACTGATGCACACACACACTTTTAGATATTAAATATATACAAACACACAGACACTCCTGGGGAAGGCTGGCACAGGTTCTCCAGCTATTCCCCTTCCTGTCTAGACTATAAGGTAGAAATCACTGCCACCAACCACTACTTATCAGCTACTATAAGGCCCTTCCCAAAGGGTGACCAATTCCACTATGTGCTATTACTGTTATCCAAATAGTAAGTGTAACCCAGGTCTAAGGCTATTCTGGAGTGGCTTAGTACAGTATCACCAAATACATGCAAAGTACTCTAAGAACTTAAATTATCTCTACACAAAACAGCCACAATTGAAAGGTTTAAAAATATCTAATAATAAATAAAAACACAAGACAATACTCATCAATTCACCACAATGACAATAAAGAGTTCAGAAATCACAGGGAAATGCTTTAAAACAATATTGTAAGACAGTCTGACATAAGTATAGAAAACAGCTAGACTAATCTGGCTATATTCTATCTATCTCTAAGAGAAATACTAATTTCTAAATAACTTTATTTACAGAGCAAAGCAAGTGCTGGTGAGTGGAATGTTTTCAGATCCAAGACAAGATACAAAATGCTCAATCTTTCTCTCTGAGAAAGTCTTAAATTGATAATACACAGTACTGCTGACTAATCTCAGATTATATAATTTTTATCACTTCTCCTTTAGTTCCCAGGCTAACAAAAACTTAAAATTTACATTCCTTTGTAAGCTGCACCTGCCAGGAAGCCACAACAATAAAAGACATTATACATGTAAAACATAGTAATTATCTATTGCCTTAAAACAATAGAAATAATTTCCAGCCCAGCCATCCTGTCTCCAAGCTTGAGATCAAACAGACATAAAATGCTTTCCTTATCAGCGTTCTTCCAGCAGGGTGCACTGTGGTTACATTTTTGAAGCTCAGAATATTATAGAATATACCCTGACTGCTGATGCCTGTGAGACCCTCATCATGTCACCAGTTAATCTTTGGAAAGTACCTATAGCTAGTATCCTAAGGGCTACACTTACCTTTGTTTCCACTGGGATGGGTTCCCCTCTGTTGGCTCGGGGTCTGAGTTGAGAATGGCAGGGCTCAATGAGTTCTTGTAGTATGTCCCTGTCCACCATGTAGTGCTCTACAATCTCTAGCTCATATAGCTCCTGGAAGGTTACCCTGGACCTGAACTCTCTTATCCTTCTCTGCCAAGGCCTATTGTCAGCAGCACTGACATCAGCATCTAATACATACAAATGTTGCAAACATACAGCAGCCCCTAGCATTCTTTCAGTTAAAATTCTCATGTCTGTACTCCATTGGTGCAGAGTATTGGGGAAAAAAATCAGATTGTAGGGTATATGCATACTTTATAGTGTTATACTGTAGGTGCTGCCTGTGTGATTGGCTACCTATGATGTATTGCACCTGCCTAATATATCATTGACATCATTTAAAGGCCCTAGTTTAAGTTAAGGAAGGAGCAACACTAATTAATACATCATTGACCTTTTACATACTCTGAGCACTGCGGCATACTGTGGAAACGCACACCCCATAGGTAAACAAAACTTAGCAGTCAGTGCACACACCCCCAACTTGCATGCTCAGCACAGCAGCATGCTGCACAAACATGCAGAAACATGTGCCCCATAGGTAAACAAGCTTAGAAGTCAGTGCACACACACACACACACACACACACAGACTTCCATAATCAGCATGGCAGCGCACCACACAAATAGGTGCAGTTAAGCTCCAGTCAGCTTAGAGGTTATTGGACACACCCTCTCCTGATGTCAGCAACCTCCTATGTGGACACCAACACTGTTCTCTGCCTATACTGTGGGGATATGCAGACATGATTACCCCGTTATACTATTCAGTAACTCCACCTCATTTGCATAGGGATCCGTGCTCACAACCTGGAAACTGCACGCTTCCAAGCCCTACCATGTTAGCAACAGCAGCAATACACCATTGTAGATACTGCATACAGGGTTCTGTAATACATTTCTGTCTCATGATAGTAATATTTGATTTTCCATGTTTTCTTTTTTAAGGCATGTTTGTGCACTGCGATGCACCATGCAAACATGTCAAGATTATTTAAAAAAAATATTTTATTTTAACATATTTACTGTAATGTTTGGAACACACAGAGGATAGTTTTGTTCATATCCGTGTGTGCTATGCCATTTCTGTCTATCTATCTACATTTTTACAGCCCTTTTGTCTACAGTCTTGTGCACATAATTTTTCCATGTACACTACGGACACTAACACAGGGTCTGCAGGGCTGCCTATCTGCTTACTGGATAGCTTTGCCTCCCTCGTTTGCATGAGATTTATCTGCTTATGAGGTGATTTGCATGCCACGAAAGGTTCTGTGTTGGCACACTCATGTGCGCTGCTCAGTAGCCCTTAGTGGATTTAAAAATGCTCTCAGTCATGTTAGTAGGGAGGCATGATGTCTACACAGAAAAAAAAATCTGTAGGCTTTATTAAATTACCTGTGTAAAAGTCAAAATGAGGCCAGCACCAAAGAGTGAATGTATATATAATTTAATATGGCATAGCCAAAAGAATCAGACTGGTTTTGGCCCCATGGCCTTCCTCAGTGATACAGCACTAACAAATAATGAATACTTTAAATAGCATTCATAATTAATCAATTAAGTAAGACAAACTAGTATTTAAAGTCACAGTTTCCTAACAAGGGGTCTAGTATGTACATACAACCAACTTTCAAGTACATTTACAGATGGTCATTCAGACCAGGGGAGAATAACCCCCTTACTTTAATAATCCAACCCCTCTCGTTATTATTCAATATACCATGCCATCCCATTTTGTTGGATCTATCCCCCCATATTTTATCAATTATACTGAAATGAAATCTGGCTGTTTTATGATTTAACACGTTTGTATAGAGCACTTGTCAAACGTTGATTTCTAATGTCACCAAGATGTTCCGACATTCTAATCCTGAATGGTCTGGATGTCTGTCCTACATAAAAGACGGAACAAGAGCAGTTGGCCAAATAGACCACCCAATCCATTCCACAATTTCCAAAACATTTTATGTTGTACACCCTACTAGTATTTTTGCTAGAAAATTCCTTAGATTTAAGCATATGTATATTTTTCTATCTATATTTAAACTGATGACTCCAAAGTACGAATTGTCATGATAGAGAAAGATTTCATGTTTTTGTGTAAATTCATATTATTAAGGGTTTAATGTGAACTGGATATTTTGGCTATGCCATATTAAATTATATATACATTCACTCTTTGGTGCTGGCCTCATTTTGATTTTTACACTTGTTTTTTTTGGCCTTTTGCACCTGCCTTACATGCGAGTACATTGTGTTGGATTTATTAAATTCCCCTCTACATGTATATCTATTTTTATCTATATATATGTATATATGTTTGTTTTAATGTTTTTAACTTAATACATTAAGTTGAGGACATTGACCATGAGTTGATTTCTTTTTCACTTCTTGGATTACTCCACTGAGGGACATGCTTTTTTTTTTTTAGGTGGATAATGTCTGTGATCCTCAGGTCTCATTTTAGTGGAGAAAAGGGGCAAACAAATGCCCCAAAGAAAGAAAAGTCTAGATGGACAAAATATAGTACAGGAGAAAAAGATGCAAAAAAATAGACTTTTGAACTTTTATAGATGTCTGAACTCTCCTAAAACTGCTTCTATTTCATCCTGAGCACTGGTTATCCAATAAAGGCAGCCATACACATAATAGTGTTAGGAAGGCCCTACCTTTACTGCATGAGACTCAGAATGCAGGTGTTTACAACTTTCCTATTGCATGTAGTCTTGACAGGAAAAAGGCAGTTAACTATTTGATATTAAACTATTTTTGTGCAGTGGTTATGAGTAAGGAGGTACAGGAATAGATGCTCCCTCTCACTAATTTTATTTGTACTAGCACTAGAATCATTTATTCAGACAAAACAGAACTTGTGGAAATTAAAGATGTGAAATTGTGAGACTCAGAATACAAAACTAAGGTCAATTGTTGTCAACATTATAATATTTTTTTAAGTCTGATTCTTTTTTTGCCATGTCCTTGGTCCATGGCTGACATCTCTGTTAGCAAGGTATGTACAAAATAAAATGAAGACAAAGTTTTCTGCTATGAATATTGCCCCACTTCTAATAACAGCCATCATATGAGTCAGTTTTGATAAATAGATTCTTCTTTTAGGACAGGTAAACTATAAGTACTACTGCAAAATATTAATTCAGCCTGAAATAAAACTGCATTCACAGATGCCATCATTACAATAACAACAGAAAAACATTAAGCAAAACTGGCTATCGTGATATTTTGTTCTGACCCAAAAGTGAAAATAATATGCATTAACAGTCAACAAGTGAAACTTTATACTGAGTTAATATGCAGTGGCAGTTAAGTATAGTCGCAGAAATTGTGGTCCCACACAATTAATGACCATTTGTTGACATGATCTCCATACTCTGTATTGGTGAAGCAACAGCTTTGAGCAAGAATAGTATCTTTGCTTCTAGGGACTTGACATGTCTTTCTTCATTCCCTTTTGATTCTCCAGCACAGATCTTCACCAAATGGTATAAGAAAAGTTTTATGTTACCAAATGGTAAAAGAAAAGTTTCAGGTTCATTTGGATCCCTCAGTAACCTAGCTCAGCATATGACTAATACCAATGATTTCAAAGACAAAGCAAAACAGTATGACATGCCCTGGATTTCTGTCTTAACACATCTGAGCTTTCAGTATTGACTCCCTAGACAAATAAACATTATGTAATGCCTTGAAAAAAACACCAAACAAGATACACTGTTTGATACATCACTTATATGTTCATAGGTTCATAGGCATATACTAGACTAATGACCACCAGCCTAGCCCAGGGGCAGCTTGTGCTATAGGACTGTGGGACTGCAGCCCCCCACCTGTAAAATGGTTAAATTGCATTCCCCATTGCCCCTGCTGTAGAACATATTAAAATAAAAATTTTCAGACTCTGAGCATTCCTGCTTAGTTCCTGACTGCTGTGTTAGGCAGACCAGAAATCCAAGCACACATGTTCAGGCATTTCTGAGCTCCAGACTGCTCTGTTAGGCAGTCTGGATAGGGAAGGCAGGAAACTCTACCCTTCCAGCCCAGAGGTCTATGTGTTGACGACCACACAAACTGGAAGGTCACTGGACTGCATCACCCACAGGCTGGACCAACAGCAGGAGGCTCCAGCCTCCTCACATCTCACAGGAGACCCAACAGCATGCATGGGCCATTATGAAGGGTTGAATGGGCTGCAGGATTGCTACTGAGGACAGGTGATTGCTGCAGAGAATGTAGCTCAGTACAGATAGGGTGTTTATGGAGGACAGAGAGAGTGTGTGTGTGTGTGTGTGTGTGTGTGTGTGTGTGTGTGTGTGTGTGTGTAATGCCCCAGTTGCTTCATGGTGGTGAGTAGAGAATAAGGCTTGAACCCTGTACCTTGGGCCCAAGTGACAACAGCCTGAATTCCCTACCCACCACCATTTGTAACACATTTGCAGATTTTTTCCTCATATTTGTTCTGTTCCTCATAAAATCTATGGTTTCTGTATTTTTGTTGCTTAATACAGCCAGTAGTGCAGTGGTGCAGTGGTAGCAGTGTTGCCTAACAGCTACGAGTTGTCTGGTTTGGTTCTTGGCTGGGGTGCCTTCTGTGTGGAGTCTGCATGTTCTCCCTGTGTTTGTGTGGGTTTGCTCTGGTATCCTTAGTGGATATTTGTCCCCCTTTTTTGGACTGTATTCCCCCATTATTGGCTTTGTCCAGGTTTTTTGTGCCAAAGTTGAGAGCTATGGTGATAACTGAACTCACTGAATATATTTGGGGTCTGTATCCCCCCATTATTGGCTTTGTTCAGGTGTTTTGTGCTAAGATGTTGACAGCTATGGTGAGAACTGAATTCACTAAATGGTAGCCATTTAAGTTTCAGTCTTCCTTTCTTCCATAAAAATAGATGATTTGGCATAGTGGTATGTTGCTCTGGCTGTTTTGCACAGGGTTCTGGGTTCAATACTTGGCAATGAAATGTATGGTGGTAACACAGAATTTTATTCTAGCAACTTTTCAACATTATACAAGCAATGTTTAAAATGTGTCCCTGGTTTTTAGCCCCCCCCCCCCCAAATCAATTTTGGCTTTTTCCAGATTTCCTGTGCTGCAAAGTTCAGTGATACAGCTGAGTGTCAAGTAGATTTTACAAGGAGCTGAGAGCTGCAGGGGAACAAAAGTTTAGTGCTGCTTATGCTAAATCTGCTTACATTGTAAATAGCACAACAGGTAGTGTCCTTACTTTTGATGCAGAAGGCTGTGGGTTCTACTCCCACAGTAGGTAAATATATTGCTGATACTGTACTCTGTTGTAAAGGGGATAGATGCCGCAGTCCTCTTTGGCGAAGATACCTAGCAACTATGAACCTGTTATCAGTTTGTCATCCATTCCCTGTGATATTATTAGCATTATAATTTTTTTAATGCAACATAGGCAATTTATTCCTCAAGGGCAACAGGCACTTTATTTGTAGATGAAACAATGACATATAAATCTGTTTGCTAGCAGTAATCTCTTCATTAGTTAACAGATTTCTTTAATGTGAAATTATTTATATGACTTTTACTTCTTCAGAGATCATGCATATTTACTGATACTGGTGGACTGTAGACATTTGAGTAGACTTTTATGATATAAATGTTCTGAATTGGGCAGTTTTGTCATTATTGGTGCATGCATTTTGTTTCATTGTTTACTGGAAAAATGTTCAAAACAATAAATTTAAAATGCCTTCTAACAACTATATTGCATTGTACAAGGAATATAATTTAATACAGTCAGGAAGGTGTATCAAAGAGCATGTGTATGTTTCGTGTTCAAGGGGCCTATGATTTGAAAACAGCCCAAAATTAATCTTTATCTGCCACTGGCAAAATGTATTTTCTTTGAATGTGTGTTTCAATGCTGCTTCAATGAATGTGAGTTTCAAGGGCAGAGAAGTTTTAATGCTAAGTCTATTTTCATTGTGAGACTGCATTGCTTTGTTTAGCAGATATCTATTAGGGTTTATGCTGTAAAATATAAAATAAAACTTTCAAATGAAATCCATATCATCGCAGAAGTAAAGCAGTATGCACATTCAGTGTTTATGGCAAATGGGGCGAAATAACCAAGGAATGGGACATTGGAATGACTGCAGGGGGGATGCTCCATTTGACCATGATTTTGTGAGGGGGGGGCAGCAAACTCTGACAGCCCCGGCTGTACTATACCGCTCAACTGTCCAGAATTTTGCAGAATGAATAGATTTTTGCTTCTTACTTTGGTTTGTTCCTCATAAAATTTGTGGTTTTCTGCCAAATCATTTAGGAATGAAGTCACTAAATAATGACAGCCATTGAGTTTCAGATGTCATAACCTTCAGAAAAATGCATACTAAAGCAAGACCTGTTATTCTATCAACTGTCTTTTTAGTACTGTTTGTATGTTCCCCCAATATATTTGGCCTTATCCAGATTTCCAGCATTAAGAGGTTGAGAGGTACCTGCAAATAAATCACTTTATAGAATTAGGAATATCCAAACATCTCAACTGTCTCCAATTTTGGCTCAAAATGTTGCTCTCCCTCTAATAATCCTTCTGCAAAATGGCAATTTTGGAAGAAAACGTGGAGGGTTTACAATTATAAATAACTGTAATGATCAGAGTTATAGATTACTTTTATTTCAGAAATGCATGTAGATGCTCTTATTTTGTCAGCTGCTCAAGTTAACAGTACTAATTTTAAAAAGGTGTCCCTTCTTTGACAGGTTCCTAGCTGTATTGTGTGGCAATTTTATATTTTTGCATAACATTTTGGTCTGTTTTTCATAAAATTGTGGTTTTCTGGCAAATTAGTAGCAAATCATTAAAGATTGAAGTTAGAAAATAATGGCAGACATTTGAGTTTCAGATTTCATACCCTTCAAAAATTCATACTAATGCAAGACCTACTTCTATTCTATTATCTTTCTAAGTTTATAAGAGCAATATTTAAAAATTGTCTTTATTTTTGGGCCTGTGTCCCACTTCTGTGTATGGCTTTGTCCAGATTTCTTGCTCTGAGGTTGAGAGGCATGAGTGTCAGAGCCATCACCGTCAGCCAGAGACATTTCAAACTGTGACCTACTTGTTGCACTCCACTCCCCATTGTAGTGGCTCTGGATATGTCCAAGCAAGACAAGGAGCAGTTATGCAGTGTAAGTGTGTAGAGTATTCCCCCATCCAAGGTAGACCACAAGTATGATTGTGGCTTTTCATCTGTCCTTGATTTTGCAGAATGTTCTGGGTTTCTGTCATATTTTTATACTGTTGATTTATGCTTCTTATTATTCAGAAAATGCATGCTGTTGCAGTGCCCTGTTGCTCTGTATTAAAGTAACAATGCTTTAATGACCATCAGGTAAGCTTGTCAGAGATTGTAAGATGCAAGTAAGCTTTAATAAGCATACTGTTAAAGAATTAGCAACATTGAAAGCCATTTCATTGTTGCCATGCAGATAATATTTACATGACTAGATAACATATAAGCCTTAGGTATTGAAATGCATATGACAGTATTTGTAATAAAGGATAGGATTACAGTATTTTCAGAAGCTCATTACATTTGTTGGAGACATGCAGTTATCTTTGCAGGCTTTACCCGTAAACTAAACAGAATGCCAATTTATCATGTGTGGTTCATAACTTGTGCAGTAATCCTTTAAGCAATTTATCTTGAGCTTGTTTCTTGTTCGCTGTTCATTTTTTACTTTGATCATGTGTTCTCCATGAAACAAGTAGATAGTTGTTGTCAAGCAGCAGGTCTTTTTTCGATAAGAAACATTTTTACAAGTGGGGGTATCACAGAGATTGCTACTTTCAGCATGTTACTTGGTAATTTTATAAAGCTGAATATAAATTATAATTAGAACTGTAGTGCAAGGAGAAGTGGTTTGAGCTGAGTGCTGTTTGTTTTGTTTCATACTTGATTTTGACTGGCATTCCAGTAATGTATTTAAAAAGCAATTTATTTTTTCATGCCTCACAACCTTTGTGTTTCCATCTAGATATTAAGTAAGTTGTCATGTAGCCAATACATTGAACTATTTGTTTTTTCTACACTTCATTTTGTCTTGACTGGACTCTCGTAATGATGGTTTGGCACCCAGGGCAGAGTATTTAATTAAAGTTCCAGTTGTTGTGGTTTTGAGCATAGCTCCACCCCTTCTAGTTGGTCACACCCCTTCCCATCGGCCCCACTCATTCAGCTGTCTCCTGCAGCCCCCCCTTTAATTTGAAGTCACCAGCCACCACTGGCCTAGCCATGAGCCCAGCTGTGTCCCTTTATGTTGTTGCTGTTTTTCTTTTGGCTTTTCCCGGTTAGGGGTCGCCACAGCAGAACTCTGGTCCACTAATGATTGGCAGTAGATTTTTTTCGGGTGCCGAGGTGCCAACTCGACACCCAACCTTCAACGAAGGTACACCCATTCTACGCATGTCTTTCAAACGTCACTCGACCAAGGGAAGGACATGCAGACTCCACACAGAAGACGTTCCAGCCGAGAATCAAACGGGAGAACCTCTTGCTGTGAGGCAACAATGCTACCGCTGCACCACCGTGGCTTGGGTTCATCAATATATACTAGGCTAACAACTACCAGGACAACTAGGTTAACGACCACCAGGGACATATATAGTAGGATTCCTGTTAGGAAATAAGCCCCCATTCATGACCCAAAAATGTTCTACATTTTCAACCCTGTAAGTGTTACACAGGATCAAAACAATTCTGATTCCGATCTAGACTTTACCTCTGTCTTTGTCTATGTGCCAGAAACATTGGTCTGTCTAAGCTTTGATATAATTACACTACAAAGTAGTAAAATACTTGTTAAATTAGATGTCCATCTTTTAAGCAGAATCACAGTAAAAGATTAAGATATTATTTGTACATGTACATTCTGATTAGGCAGTTTGTATCTGTTTTGAGCTGTCTTTTGTACCCTCCTGCCTCTCAGCATATGAACAATAAAAATCTGTAACAGACATCCAGAAAGGGAGTACTTTGTTATACTGCACAGCACTGAATGCATAGATAATAGAGGCCATGTGCTTATTGATAATGAACTGTAGATGAAAATAAGGTGGTTCACACAGACTATCTTGTCCTTGCCAAGGCTTTCGACACCATCCCCCATTCTGGAATTATAGCTAAACTAGGTATAAATCCCTATGTCACAAGATGGGCTTCCAATTGGCTCACTGACAGAACTCACACTGTAAAAGTTGCAGACTCCAAATCTGACTTCAAACCAGTGACAAGTGGAGTACCACAGGGTTCAGTCCTGGGACATCTCCTGTTTGGTATCTACTTCTGTGAAGTGCAAGCTAACACAGAAGGCCTTTGGCTAACAAAGTCCACAGATGACTGCAAACTAGGAGCCATAGTTGAGTCCCCAAATGATGTGGACATCCTACAGAAGGACCTCACTGAGACAGATGCCTGGTGTCAGAGCCATGGCCTCCAGCTCAGTGCCAAAAAGTGCATTGTCATCTCCTTTGGTAAAAACTCTGTACCCATGAACTACCACATAGGCAGCAGTCTACTTAACCCCAAATGCGTGATAAGAGACCTGGGGACCCAGGTGGACAGTAGTCTCTCCTTTGATAATCACATCACCACAGTAGTCAGGAAATCCTTCTACATGGCACACCTCATCACAAAAGGGTTCTCATCTAGGCAAAAAGAAGTCATTTTCCCCTCTACTTGACACTCATTAGACCCATTATAGAGTACAATGCCCCTTTTGGAATGTATCTCACAAGGCATCTGCAGCAGCTAGAAAGGCCACAGAAGTACCTCACAAAGAGGATTACTGGCCTCAAACAGATGCTCTACACTGATCATCTCAAAAAACTCCAGTTTTAACCATAGCATATCGCCTACTCCGAGGTAATCTCTGCTTAACATATAAAGCTACGTCAAACCCAGAGCTGTTGGACATGCTGCACCTAAAGAAATCCCAATCCCTCTGAGCTACACACTCTAGCGACCTAACCCTTGTCACCACAATAAACAGGACATGCTGGAAGGATAGATTCCTGTCCCAGAGACTTCCCATACTCTGGAACAAGTTACCCATCTGTGTCAAGCAGAGTTCCTCATTAGCACTCTTCAAGAAAAATCTTGATAAGTGAATGGGAAATAGGAAATACACCCCGGGGATCACTTTGGTGGTTCTGCTTGTCAGGGGCACAGGAAAATAACTTTCTTGGGTGGCATAAGCCAGGGAACCTTGTTGGCTAGGCTTACTTAGGCCCTTGGGCCGATAGCCTAGTACCTACCTATGAACCTATGAACATCTTAATAAATATAGATAAATGCATTTTGACAAGATAAAGGTAAATATAAGGAAAAAACTCACAGTACTATGTGTAAGCCATAGCAGTTCAGAGGAATATTAATTACTTTTTTTATTAGGATATTCTATAACCAAAAGGTGGCTGTGTCTGCTAGGCCTTCTCTATGTCAACAGAAACATCCAAGATGTACTCTGCCATAGAGTAAGATACAACTAAACAGTTTCCAGGTTAGCTAACTAGTGGCCTTATTAATAATTAATACTGTCACCTAGCCTTAGACTTAAAGGCCAGATCTCTAAAAAGAACAGCTTATACCCTGGCTGCCATCTGAAGTACATACCATGCAACCACCTGGCACAAACATTTCATGATACAAGACGTGCATAATACACTATATCACTTCAAAAAATATTTAAAAAGCAAAAAATCAACTCGTTTTCAAAACATCAAATCTGTAATAGTTATTTATTTATCTGTTTAATTATTTATTGACATTTGATTACTAGGAAAGTCCGACTGGTAGGTGCCCATTTTCAGCAAAGTCCTGGGGCGAAAAGCTTCAGAGTATTGCAAAGAACATTTTAATAAAAATAATTTTACAATCTTCAAAAATAATACAAAGACTTCTACAGTTTAACTAATTATACCAGATTAGACATAATGTGAAACATTGGTTTTGAATAGATACAACTTATATGATAATGATTTAATATTTAGAGGAATTTTAGCCGATATAAATAAATTAGAGTTAGAAAACTACAAACAGGAACTGCAGTATGAAGTGTGAGAAAAAAGGGGCTATGTCATATTTAGATAGACAGTCGGTGGAGAGAAATTCACTGAAGTAAGGAAGTGAGTGAAGAAAGATGAGTAAGAAGGTATGACTAGGTACTTGTTCATATTTAGGGATATACTTTATCCTGGGCTTGAGAAAGAACAGAGCCGGATTTTGGCTAGGATGTTTTTCAGAATGATTTTAAAGGATTGGAGGGAGAAATGTAGCAGTTATTTACAAGGAAAACCATGTTTCTTTTGAAGTCAAAAGATTAAGTAGCAGAAAGTATTATGACGCAACAGGGGCTAGAACCAAAAACTGTAACATTTGATGCATATTATACCAATATCTGAAGGTAATGCTACTCAATGCTAGAAGTCTAAACCTCAAAATGCACACTCTCGAGGCACTCCTAAAAATAGAGAACATCGATATCTGTGCAGTGACTGAGACCTGGTTTAAGGCTCCAGAGTGCACCCCTGCAATACCAGGCTACAATTCTTACCACACTTTTCGGCCACAAAACCAAGACCAAAACACTAAAGGTGGAGGAGTGTCCATATTCACCAAGGATATTCACACCTCCAGGCTAGTTGCCCAACACAATGCATCTGAAATTCTCCAGGTGCAACTAACACTAGGTAAGACTGCAATCCAAATTGTAGCTTGCTACAGATCCCCCACCATACCCCAAGATTCTCACTACACCTTCCTAAACATACTGGAAAATATTAAGATACAACCAAACACCCTAATACTGGGTGATTTCAACTACCCTGCCATTAATTGGGAAAACTACTCAGGTACCAACTCCTTTTCCCCAACGGTTCTTGGAATTTATAAATTCCAACGCCCTGGATCAACTAATCCATTGTCCCACCAGGGGCTCCAGTATCCTAGACCTGGTCATTACCAACATGGGAGACAGATGCTCCACACCAGTGGTCACCCCTTCATTGGTCAGGTCTGACCATAAGCAAATCACCCTTGACATCCACATCCCACCCCACCCCCCAGTAAGGAAACCTCCTTAAAAAACTTCTCCAAAGCCAACTTCATGCTACTGAAGTCAGAAGTGACAAACTTCACAACACCCACGCAGACGGGATCTGGAAGTTCGACTGCAGAATCCTACACTAAGGCACTGTACGAGCACATCCACTCGTGCATGAATTGTGCCATCCCAAATAGAACCAAGATGATCTTCTCCAAAAAAAGGAAGCCAATCTGGTGGTCCCCTGCTATAAACAAACTATACAACAGAAGGAAGAAACTGTTGCAGAAAAGAGGAAAATCCCAAGATGCAAAAAACTCCCTCACCAGCCTCAGTAAGAAACTGAGATCCCTCATAAAATCCAAAAAAGCTAGTTAGGAAAATAAAATTGCCAAAGATTCCAAAGACAACCACAAGGCATTCTATAGTTATGTCAAGAATCTAAATGGCAATGCTCAGATCTGCTCTGAGCTACTACAGAATGGCACTAAATATACTGATCACAAGGATATTGCCAATATCCTGGCAGATCGATTTAGTGCCAACTTCACCCCCTCTCACCCCCTAAAGGGCCCATCTCAATACCAAAAGATTGCCAAATTCCGATAATCACAGCCACACAGGTAGAAACAGCACTCTCCAAAGCTAAGAATACAGCATCCATGGGACCAGATGACATCCCAGGCTGTGTACTACATGAACTACAAAATGAACTGGCACCCCACCTAAGTGTCCTGTTTAATCATAGCCTCACCTCAGGCTTCATGCCCACTGAGTGGTGCACAGCTACAGTTATCCCGCTCCACAAGGGAGGATCCACCTAACATCCCGGGAACTAGCATCCCATCAGTCTGACAAGCCTGATCTGCAAGGGCATGGAACGCATTATCATGGAACTTATAAACAGAGACATTGGCAACCTTCAAACACTGGACCCCACCCAGTTTGGGTTTGTGAAGGGCCAATCTTGTCTCCTGAATCTGATTGACTTCTTTGAATCAGTCTCCAGAGCTGTGGACGAGGGTAAGGTGGTCCACACAGCCTATCTGGACCTCGCCAAGGCCTTCGACACCATCCCCCACTCTGGAATCATAGATAAACTTACTAAGCTGGGCATAAATCCCTACGTCACTCGATGGGTTGCCAAATGGCTTACTGACAGAACCCAGACTGTAAAAGTAGCAGACTCTGAATCCAGCTCCAGACAAGTGACAAGTGGAGTACCTCAGGGTTCAGTCCTGGGACCACTCTTGTTTGGCATCTACTTCTCTGAAGTACAAGCCAACACTAATGCACTCTGGCTAACAAAGTTTGCAGATGACTGCAAACTGGGAGCCATTATAGAATCCCCAAATGATGTGGATATTCTATAAAAGGGCCTTACAGAAACAGATGCCTGGTGCCAGAGCCATGGGCTCAAGCTTAATGCCAAGAAATGCATAGTTATCCCCTTTAGAAAAAAACATGTACCCATGAACTACCACATAGGTGGCAGGACACTAAACATCAAAAGTGTGTTGAGAGACTTAGGGACACAAGTGGACAGTGGTCTCACTTTCAATAACCACATTGCCACAACAGTCAGGAAATCCTTCTATGTGGCACACCTCATCACTAAGGGTTTTTCATCCAGAAAAAAAGAGGTCATTGTCCCACTGTACTCATCCCTCATTAGACCCATTATAGAGTATAATGCCCCATTTGGTATGTACCTCACAAGACATCTGCAACAGCTGGAAAGGCCACAGAAATACCTCACTAAAAGAATCACAGGCCTAAAGCAGATGCCATATGCTGACCGTCTAAAAAAACTCCAACTATACTCTGTGGCATATTGTCTACTCAGAGGTGATCTCTGCTTAACATACAAGGCCATGTCAAACCCTGAGCTGTTGGACATGCTCCACTTAAAGAAATCCCAATCCCTCAGAGCCACACGCTCTAGGGATCTAAACCTTATCATCACAATGAACAAAACATGCTGGAGGGATAGGATCCTGACCCAGAGACTCCCCATACTCTGGAATAGACTGCCCATACATGTCAAGCAGAGCGTCTCATTGGCCCTCTTCAAAAGGATGATTGGATGGGAGATAGGAAATTCACCCCAGGGATCATGTCAGTCGCCCTGCTAGACAGGGGCCCAGAGAAGTAAATATTGTGGGAAGAAATTTCCAGGGAATTGTTATGGCTAGGCTTGCATAGGCCTTAGGGCCGATAGCCTAGTACCAACCTATGAACCTATGAACCTATATTTTTTAGCTAAGCAAAACAACAAGTAGTTGGGTTTAGGGTCTGAAGTCAAAGAATGCATTTCATAATCTGTGTGTATCCTTGATTAGAAAGTGTCTAAAACAGACTGCTGCAAATACTAGAACTCTTAAGTTAAAAGTAGTTATTTAATTATCAAATCTGATACACCTTCATCCAGTCTGTGATGACATCAGGAGGGGAGGAACATGATAGCTAAATAACATAGCATGCTCTTCTACCCCAGTCAATCCTGCAGCACTTGGCTTAGCCTGCTAGGAAATCATGCACGAGTCTTTTGAAACAATAGATAGAGCTACTATTTTCAGAGTACTGCAGCCTTCACTTATGGATTCAGACGGAATCCTCAAAAAAGATTAATAATGGTGAAGGGCAATCATGGCCACATCAACACAGCTAACAGTAGCTAAAAATGGGTATGGGGCATGTGTGGGGAACACAGGTAATGCACACAACTAAGGAAAAGTAGACATGGGTTATTGGAAAAAAAGAGTGACACATGAGGTATGCTGGAATAGGAAGAATCTGTGGGACAGTCAGAGGGACATGGGCTATCTTTTTTGTGGGAATAGACTCCATTTTTATTATTTTAAGAATAGAAGGAAAGGTAAAGATAGGGAAAGAGGAGAATAAGAAGGCCATCACAGCAGGTATAACCATATAACAAATATCACAACACATGACAGATAAAGGTTGGAAATATACAGTAAAAACAGGCACATTACAAAGGTAGCACACTGCACAATATGAGCAATACAAAGCTGTCTAACAGGTTGGGGATGCATACCAGCCATTGTGAAATGCAGAAATACACACATATCTATGTACTTTCACATTATGATGTGCTGCAAACTATCTGGCAGTCATATCTGGATGTGTATAACCAATGGTAGATGAGTGTTGTAGGGTAATAAATAGGGATCACAGTACACATTGGATAAATAAAAACAATTTCCAAGTAGTCTGTCAGCAGTGCGAGTGCAAACCAAACATCAGATGAGCAAATGCAGATCTTGGAATACCAGAAGAGGACAGAACAAAACCTCCAACCATGCACAGGAAAGGCAAACAACCAAGCACAGTGCCAAACTGCAGTACTGGAGCAAAGCAGCAAACTGGCTGTTACCTACACAAGTAGGTGTGCACAACCCAGACATGTAATAGAATAAATATGTCACACACATATGCCATGTCAAAGTCAACACACAGGTGTAGACATATATGTATGACCTTCAGTGGCCTAACAGGACATTAGATGGAAGCAATATCAATGTACATACACACACCAACGACATGTAATTGGTCTTAAATCTAACATTACTGCTATATAAAAAATATCAGATTGTGCACATGAATGTTGTCAATGTACACTGTTTAATATGTATCACACAAGTATAACAATGACACAGATGTAGATCAAGCAGCAGTCAGCGACTTGTGTGCAGATGTCCTGCATTTGTATAATGGCCATAGAGATGGTACATGTTGAACTTGTAACCAAACTAATATATGAAAATAAACAAGAATTCCAACAAAGCCAAACATATGTGCAAGATATATTACATCCTTACAAAGGTGGAAGGGAGGTAGACAATAATCTCTGTAGGCAAGCGATAAAGCAGAACAACAAGGTAAGGTGACACATTGCAAATGCTTGTGCACATCACCATAGGGTGGTGTTGAAGTTAACCCAAAATAACTTGAAGCAAATCACCAATATATGTCACATGGGCAGACTGCATTGGATAAATCACGCACACAGTATTGTGCAAACATAGCAGCAAAAGGGATAAATAAGCAAATTGAGAATTGGTATCACATACACATATACTGTCATGCCAATATAAAACAACATGTGGAATAAGCACCTGTGTTTATTTGTCACTGACCCTAGTCATTACTGCAAAGGACAGTTCTGTGAGAAACATTGCAGCCCATTAACATGAAGTCAGTGACTGCTACATTTCAAAGGTACAACAGTGTTTCCTATGGATCAGAATATAGGTTCATAGGTTCATAGATTAGTAGTAGGCTAACTGCCTGTGAGCCATTTTAAGCCTAGCCAATTATCCCTTGTGAGACCCAAACCCTGCACCTTGTGTTTGTAAGGCAAACACCTTAACCATTAGGCCACCCTCCTTTATGTTTGCAGACACGTACATAATCATTGCATATGTACACCATTTGCCAAAAGGCATACATTTATTTAAATAACAAATGGATAAGGAAAATTAACATAGACCAAACACGGCATGCTGTACTTTTACTGAATAAATTATCATTACCATGGTGTATACATGAATGTTACACTGGCACTCTATGCATTAAGTAAAGGAGGACAGCCCATATGTATGAGATACATTTATATGACCCAACATGGCATCAGCATTGCCTACACATACTACACACAATGCCATGATACCAGTGGGACAACATGATACCTGTCATCCAAAACACAGGGGCAAGGACATGTTCTTCTGTTGCACATACATGGTATGGCAACACATAAATCATACCCATACCACTGTGGTTATGGTGGAATATGAGCAACATGTTGCTTGCAAGTTTCTTTCAGTAGCACACACGTTTAGAGTGGAAATTTTGTAGCAGTAGCTGCATGTTAACAGCCGAAACCCATGGACAGCTGAATGTTGAAGGGAAATCTAATGTTGTAATGTGTGTCATGTACATGTTGAAACATAATGGTAAATGTTACATATCTGCATTCTGTGCTTGGATCTGTAACACATAAGCATGGCTACACAATGGGATGCTTGCTCAAGTATGTATAGACAGTCCAGTCACTGATAAAGCAAACACAATAGTGGCAGCATTACACAAGTGAATCAAACATACTATACTTACGGAGCAGAGGGACTGCCCTAATAGGGATGAACATCATGAATGATCTCTTGGGCTATCTCCCTAAATGAATCAGGCATAGCCCATACCATGTCCTGAAAGAAATTGAATTCTGTGTATAAAACATCAGTCAACACCTCCGGAATCTGCTCCCAGTAATCATCTTGCGCTGGTTCCTGGCATTGCCTACTCCAGGGTGCAGCAGGGAAGATGAGACATGCAGGTTCAGCTTCTTTGTCATCATCCTCATCTCTGTCATGGTCATAGTCATTGGGAGACTCCAGCAGTGGCCTGGCATGCACTTGTTGCCAATGTCTGATGGGTGATCATCCATGGGACTGATGCACTGTCAAGATGATTCAGAACACAGGACAGAAATTATATATGTATACTTGATACTACCTGTCTGATTACATACCCACTGTGACATAATGAACAGGTAGCAAATAGTCATGAAACCTTACAATACATTATGGCCATAGTCAAGTGTGCCACCATATGTTATGTATGTTAGTAATCAAAACCAAACCAGTGGAAAACAAATGTCTATCAGGCCACAGATTCCTGTGAAAATAATAGCTGACATTAAACTGAAACTGATGTGCACATCTGCAATCTAACAGAAAATAAGTAACATCCCATCGACATGTGAGGTCTTCATATGAGAATATGAGAATAAAGATATATTAGCATACATTGCAGGTGTCATTTAAATCACAGTCTCAGATGAAATGGCACAAGCATTATTATGTAGCACAATTATAATTAACAGATTTGCTGCTAGCTAATGGCTCCTCATACAAACACCTTCCCTATGTCCCATTATTTATACTTATAGACATTTTCAATACTAGAACATGTCAGGTACACTGTGTCTATCACACAATGTAAGCAGCTTACTCGAGGCTGTGCCATGGCATGTATAACACACCTGATCAGTGGAAATCATGGCATAACCTGAACAGTTGTTTAGCAGCCAGCATTAAGCATGACAAGCATATGCATAGCCAGCACACCTACTTATCTTGAGATTTGTATTGAAGCATGTTATGACACTGTCTCATGCAACATCCACATGACTCT
Source organism: Protopterus annectens (assembly GCF_019279795.1). Lineage (NCBI taxonomy): Eukaryota > Metazoa > Chordata > Ceratodontiformes > Protopteridae > Protopterus > Protopterus annectens. The sequence continues at coordinate 501,237,492 of NC_056733.1, forward strand.
ACTTTGTAAAGCAGTACTGGGAAAATGACAACATAACAGTAGTATTGGGGTCTGCACTGTTTAAAACTGGTGTATGCCTCAGTAAATTGTCTAGCTGGTTGACAGACTATCGGTATTTCCATGTTTTTTCCCTTACATGTGTGCCCGGAACATTTATGTTTGTTTGTGAATGTCAAATGTATTCCATATGTCTGTGCATGTAAGAATTATATGAACAGCCACCAATTAATGTATTATTATAATAAAGAAAGAGCGAGATGACAAAACCATGGGAGATATAAAAGCCATATTAGAAACAGCTGAGCCAGGCAACATGGTCTTTGGTTGGACCCACATCAATTTAAGGAATACAACACAACACAATAATAATAATGTGCAATCCTAAACACATTGACAACTTGTGACACATGAAAATCTAGTGTATGTTGCACAAACAGTTTTGTCTGTCTACAAATGTATGCATTACCTACATACATTTATTAGCAATCACTACCCTGCAAAATGCAAACAGCGTGATCCTGCTTATATAACATTTAGAAATGCTGCAAAGAAATACCCATGTGCGAAAGTATCCCTAAACACAGGATACAAGTATGTTTTAACCAAACCATCAAAGATGTTATAGGCAGGTACAATACCTATGTTGAACTGAAGGGCATGTCAGACAGTCTACCAACAACAGTTTGAACACTGACACAGTAAATATCCATTCAGTATTTGAATAGGCAGGCTATGCACAACAGGTCATTAAACAAAGAACCGTATCCACACATACAAGTGTACCAACACATGAATTGCAAACAGCAGGCAAAGCACTATAAACTTGTTTTTGAAATAACCACATGAAAAACACTGTGACAGTTACACAAAGCTGACTTTCATTTAGGTTGTGGCCCAAACTTCAAAAACCTATCTTCAGCAAACATGGCTTGCTAATAAATGATATTTAAACATAGTTTTAGGTAAACCATACTTGTAAGCATAGGTACTGTGTGAGTATTACACTTACCTTAATGATGCATGAATGGGTAGTCTTGCATTATAAGAAGTATATATGGTAACGTCAAAAACACAAGCCTGTAACAAAGATCAGATGTATTTTATTTACAAAAAAAGACAAAGTAATCACCATACATCTCTCTCCCACTGCACCTCCAGCATGTGTATCAGCTTTATGTACAGAGAACAGTTGTTTGTCATTTTTTCATCACCTGCAAAAAGAAAATAGCATGTATGAATGATGTAGTTCTCAAAAAATAGTGATATACGTTGCTCAGATCAGGTTCTCAAAATCCTATCTTGAAGAATAGTACAGAATCACCAAACACATTTTAAAATGTTACACACACTGTCCTTTACATCTGAGAAGATAATTGAACACAAATTGCAGGACCTTTGATTCAAATCTGCTACTCTAAGCTTGAGCCACACTCTAATGTTGCCACCTAATTCCCTAGCTAATCCATCTTGCCTGCAATCATATGGTGGGAATGGAGTGAAAAGAACTGGAGTTATGAGTATACAGGGATGGAGTGCTAATAGGGATCTTGACTTAGACTTTATGAAAAGGACAATGTGCTATACATTTATTAAAATAAGTTGCAAGCATGAATGCATGCCAGCATAGTGGTCACAACCAAAAACCACAAATGCAAACTTTGATTCCTCAGAAAGTAGAACACTGTCACATAACACATAGTTGTTGTTGCACTCCAGTCCAGTAGATCCTTGTACATCATTGATGCTCCCTTGCAATCTCATTCCAAATGTCAGTTATCGCTAAGTTCCCTGGTCTGGCTCTCGTGCAATGCTCCATTCCAGTAGATGGTCAGCATCTGTGTAGTCTGTTCTTTGGTCCAATTGGGCACCTAGACACATCAAAGCCTTGTGGAAGTAGCCATCTTGATAATGTTGATAATGTCGATAATACTCAATTCAGAAATACACAAATCAAAAAACTGCTCACTGAGGTCCCACTCAGTTCACAGGTAGTAATGGTCTAATCTGTAAATGTATCAAAATCAGCTTTTAAAAGTGGTGCTTGTGTCATGTTGTCAGATGATTTGAAAATAACAGGCAACTGTTACACATGATCCCATTTAACGATACCTATGGGGTACTTGTGTAGTGCACTTTCTCATTATGCTGAGCTATTGGTTAATGCACTGAATTTTGAGAACTTACATGGATTTGCAGTATGTGTATATTTTAGACTGATGCATTTATGAAAAATGTGTGTATTATGAAAATTGTTTTTGACTTACTGGAGGGGTGTGGGACTGACCTTTATGCATACAGGTGGTTACATGTGTAGCAATAGCATGCAGTACTTTCCCAATAGGCAGTTTTACAGACAGATGTAAATAGCACAACTGAACAGTACATAAAGATGACTTTATTGATTTTCCATATATCTTGCTGCTGACTCGATACACTCTGTGACATATGTACGGAAAACTGTGGATTACAACATTGTCTATATCCTGCTATGTAGTATGTATTCATACGGTTCTACCTGACTTCGTCGACAGCGCAGAAGACCGACAGCGACATTGAATTCAGAGAGAAGAAAATCAAGAAGAAGAAAACCGAATCGAATCGGCAGAACATCGAAACATCACAAGACCACGACGGACGGATACACACCGCAACTTGAGGATGCCGACGGGGAAAGGCTGTGTGAGGTAAGGCAGTAGTGAGTACGTTAGGCGACGGTAAGGTAAGTGTGAGAGTTGATGTGGGGAGGGGTGGGGGATGGGGGGGGGGTAGGTTAAGTAAGTAGGTTAGGGAGGGGGTAGGTTAAGGTTTATTAGGGTGGTTTAGGAGGGGGGTTAGTGGGTTAGGGTTAGGGGTAGGTTAGGGAGGGTTAGGGGGCGGGGTTAAGTGAGTTAGTTTAGGTTAGTTAGGTTAGGGAGTTAAGGTGGTTAGTAGGTAAGTGGGTTAGGGGTTAGGGGAAGTGTGTTAGTGTAAGTAGTGTGTGTGATCTAGTGTGGGTGTGTGGTTGGGAGTGTTGTGTTTTTGTTTTGGTGTGTGTGTGTGTGTTGTTTGGGTTTTTGGTGTGGTGTTGTGTTTATTTTTGGGGTGGTGTGTTTGGTGTACTGGTTTAAGTGTTTTGTGTGTGGTGGGTTATGTTGTTGTCGGTGTTGTGTGTCGTTATGTGTGGTTTGTGTGTTGTGTGGTAATGCCATTCATACTGCTGTTATGGCTATATAATCATTTATTTATTTTATTTATTGCAGTTGGTTTACCAGGATAGTCCATTGGGCCATAAAGAACCCGTTTTCGATGGAGTCCTGGGGAGAAAAGCTCCAAAACAAAATGTACATTCAACATTTGACAGTGACAATGTAGGCACAGTTATTAATAGTATGAAGGCAGACTAAGAGTAAAACTTATCAATTATGGAATATCAGTAATAACAGTAAATACTTTGAGAAGAGACATACTAGTAGTAGAACAAATGTAAACATTAATACAGATTAGAGAAGAAACAAAGTTAACTAAATAAAAGTAGGATATGGTACTGAAGGATATTAGGTAGTGTTAGTTATGTAGGGTGGGAGCAAGAGCATTCCCACTGTGATGCTAGATGTAAGAAAAGAGACTTTTTGAAGGTAGAGTGGTTCGAGGTGGTGCGGATGAGTGGAAGTAGGGAGTTCCAGAGACGAGCGAGGCTGAAGGAAAGAAGGTTTTTGCCTGGGGGATGAGTAGGTTTGTGCACTTCTAGTAGATTTTGATTATTTAACTTAGAACTCTGTTAGGTAGGTGCATTTTAAAGGCAGAGGAAAGGGAGGGACAGAGGGAGGGGTTTAGAATAAGCTTATGGGCTAGAGTTAGTTGAGTGTAAGTTAGTTGATTGGGAAGTTCTAGCCATTTTAGTTTATGGAGGGATAAACAGTGGTGAGTGGAGGACTTATGGCTGGTGGCGAATTTTGCGATTTTGTTATAGCAGGAGGTAAGCTGTTTTTTAAAAAAGGACTGGAGATTAGTTAGTAGTGGGGCGCCATAGAGAAGGGAGGGGATAAGGAAGGAAGTAGAGAGAGTAATTTTAGTAGCAGATGTGAGGTAGGCATTCTGTCTATAAAGCATGCCAAGTTTTTGATGTGTTTTTTTGATGTTTATTTGCAGGTAGGAGTTAAATTTAAGTTGGTTGTCTATTTGGACCCCAAGTAGTTTGGTCTCTGACACTATTTCAAGAGGTGAGTTGTTTTGACTAGTAATTAAGAATGTATTCATGTCGGGAGGAGTGACTTTAGAAGGAGTAAATAACATTAGTTTGGTCTTGGTAGCATTGAGAGCTAGATGATTACTTAGCATCCATTGCTCTGTGGAAGAGAAGGCATCTTGAGTGAGTTTTGTAGTGTAGCGATAGAAGAGGCAGAACAGATGATAGTTGAATCATCTGCATATTGGATGATGCTAGAGAGTGGGATCGATTTGTGGAAGTCATTAATAAAAATGTTGAAAAGAAGAGGACCCAGTATGGAGCCTTGTGGGACTCCTGTAGGGGTACTAAGGAAAGAGGAGGTGGCTTTTTTCCATTTTACAGCTTGATTTCTGTTAGATAGGTAACTAGAGAACCAGTTCAAAGAGGAGGAAGATAGGTAAAGTTTGGAGAGTTTAGTTAAGAGCAGGTTGTGTGAGATAGTATCGAAGGCTTTGGAGAGGTCAAGAAGTAAGGTGGAAACAATTTGTCCAGAGTCACGGGCTTTGTTTACAATTTCAAGGAAGGAGAGGTGGGCAGTCATAGTGCTATGATTGGGTCTGAAACCGTGCTGTGTGGGAGTTATAAGATGGTTGTCTAGGAGGTGAGGAAGAAGTAAAAGTTGGACACATTTTTCTAGGATTTTTGAAATGGGGGACAGGATGGCTATGGGACGGAAATTAGTAATGTTATTATTGTTACCACCTTTGTGTAGAGTAATCATTGGTACTTCTTAAAACAAGTATCAGAACTACTGAAGCAACACAGTTTTGATCACAGTATACTGTCTGTGGCCTGCTTACGGATCCTGAGGCTTTATGATGCTTTCCATAAGTTCTTCAATTGTTAATTTATAGGTACTCTCAGCTAATGTGGATGGCATTCACTGCTTACTAATGGTTGTGTTGATATAAGCTTATCATGTAAAACATTTCATATGAATGATTGTTGTACACATTTGTCTGTTTAGGCAGCAGATGCATTACAGCTACAGCCATCACAAGCTTATGTTATACACATATGTTACATGTAGTATGTTAATGTGAAATGTATGCAGAGTGTGTGGCACAATACTGCTGTGTTCAGCCCTCCATTACCCTGATATCCACTGCAAAACCCACAGACAGCCTCTACAGATATCATAGCTTATGTTGCTGTTCCAAGTGTTATGTATTCATGCATTGTTCCATGGTTTTATAAAGTACACATATTATTTCCTAGCATTTTGCATTGCACAGGACTGCAAAGTGTTTACAGTGGCATAAGCTGTCCATATAATCATCTTCATATGTATTCCCCCACATTAATCTAACCATGTGCATATAGCTGTCTTTCAGATGGCACACAGAACTAGAGGTGACAATTTCTCCCCATAGGTGAAGGTGATTGTGATAGATGCTCTGCATCAACATGGACAGAGACTCCTTGGACAGATAGTAAATACAGTATGGAGCAGTGAAGTCTGGACTGACCTCACAAACATGGCTAATGCTGTGGGAGGTCACAATACATCCCATGAGGCCTGTCACTGATGGTGCTCTGACAAGATCTTCCATGCAGCTAGAAGGGTATGATGATTTGAGAAGTTGAGTGATGCCCACCACTGACACCCTGATGAGAACACAGTTTTCTGCATTATTGAATACAAGTGGGGAGCACCACATACCTGTGTATGCAATAGAAGCAGGTGCTCCAGGCTGCACATATATTTGTTACTTTGCATAACATTGATACATATATTGTAAATCAGCACATACTGCTGTTGCATGCATATTCATGTATTGTCATTTTTGTGCTGCAGCAGCAGCAAAAGAATTGCATTATACACATGAGTCCACACAGAGACATGTAGCCATACAACTGTAGTACAGACATAGTGCAACCAACATGTTTAACATTGTCTCTATTCATTTTCACAGGTACATCCACTTCCACACAACAGCAGAAAATGGCAGGTGAGTGTCTCTTATATACCATTACTGTGACCATTACCTGTTATTGCCTCAGGCTCCTGTCATGCCAGTGCTGTTTACTGTCATATTGATATTTCCCTCACATTGTAAATTACAGGTGCATCTTCTGGGGACACAAGCCATGCAGGTGCACCTACAGACAGACCAGGTATGGTTCCATAACATGTTAATAGGTTGCAGCAATGTGCAGCAGACCTGTGTTGCATTAAATTAATGTTGTTGATTTTCTACACAAGGATATCTGGCCAGCTGGTGCACCATATGTCACATGAGTATCTCCAAAGCCTGTTAATGTGTTGTATATGTCATCATGTGACTGTTCCATTGTCTGAATACATGGCTAGGTTTGCTTTAACTACGTTTTACCACTTCAGGATCCGCATTACGACACCATATCAAAAGGGTGTCAGTGGTAAGCTATTACCTCTCTCTCTCATATATGTCATTGCTGTTACCCCTGTTGTTATCCTTATTAATACTGTGTCTACGTCCTTCTTCTCCTGCATAGGGCAACCACCTTCAGCATCTCATCCACAAACAACTGGCATGTGTATGTATTCCTCTACGGTATGTTTTAATACTGTTGGAATGTTCCATGCTTGCAAGGATGTCACTAAGAATCCTGTGTTTATGACTTTGTTTCTCTACAACAGTTGCATTCACTCCCTTTCCTTTGGTGGCATCTTCCCACAAGGGCTTGTCATGTGTCTGATATGCTTGCATTCCTCACATATGTCATATATGTTGTATATGTAACATACTTGTCAGTTCCCTGTTATATAGATTCTGTGGCCTATACACAAAGAAGACCTCCTGGTAAGTCATTATTATCTGTAACATTGTAATGAAATATATGTGTCATATGTCATTAATGATATACAGCATGTGATGTAAGCATGTTCTCCTGACCTGTGTTAATCTTTCTTTTCTTTTAGCAAATCAACCATCTTTACATCCATTAGCATGTCCACTGATCCCAATATGGGACCTGATATCTCTCAGTATGGTAGCATGGCCCCTGGCACATAGGACACTGACATGATGATACAGTCTGGCCCAGATGGAGACAGCCATGTGTATGCAGCTGTAGCCTCAAATGTGGAGGAAAGCATGTCAGCCATTCTGGTGATGAGGGGACATCAGACGGTAGACAGGATGAGGCCTGTGGGCCACAACCCTTTGCTGAGTCTGCTGGTGATGTTGACAGTTCCTCACAATACATTGATACTGCCCGTTGCAGTAAACGTGGTCATGCAGCTGGTGTGCATGGGTACTTATCAGAGGGTTTCCACCTACTCCTACAGGCAAATGATCATTCTCAGCATCATCATGGATCTGACATCTGTACACTTGCCATGCCACAGATCATGTTGCACACCAGCTGGGTGTACTGTATGAAGGACAGGAGGACCAACATGGTGAGGTGATGGCATCACTGGCTGCACAGAATTAATGCGTGTTATCTCTGGCACTTTCCATGGAATCCTTGGCTACAACTGTACTACAGCAGTGCCATAGTACAAGCATGGTTCTGTGTGCCCTTACTGTGCTTAGCTGGTTACTACATGGGAGAGGCAGGCCCCCTCTCAGCAGACCAAGCCTTGCCCATCAGGCATCACTGTCTATGCTGCAATGTGCACTCACACTTCTGATTTTGGTCCTTCTGATATGGGCATGACATTCATGACCAAGCAGTCAATTCACACTCATGCACCTTCCCGCAGTGTGCCTTCACATGCTGACATCACCCTATTCAGACTCCTCTATGAAGCAACCTGGGGCAAGTGTTTCCATACATGGTGGGAGCAGACCAGACTGTGATGTGAGCCATCAGCATGGGCACCCAAAACTGCATTAGAGTAATACACTGACAGTTGATCCACTCTGTCTGGTACTGTCAGTCTTACCCTGTGGCAATGATGATTGCTGTGCAGACCACTGACAATGTCATCTGTCTATGGTTGTTGTGAAGTCTGATGCCACGGGATTCTGACATTTTTACTAACCATAGATGACCCCATGTAGGACGTTACAGTTTATCCCTACTTTACATTGATGTATGTTGCTTATGATATTGTCAACAGTTCTGCACTATGTCCTTATTTGGTTTTCTGTTTGCATCTTTGGATAGTGGATAAATAGGAATGTGTTTAACACGTGTATCTCTTGTTGTCTGCCATGCACACATATGCCACTATGAGTCTGTGTGCATACCTGTGTCACTTGTGGCCTGAGTTGATAATCCATGTTGGGATACATTTTTATCTGTTCGTACTGTTATATGTTATAACTATGTTATGTCTGATGCTCAGAGTGTACATCTAGTGGGTACTTGCCATTAGATGCAATCTGTGCTGCTGCGATGGAACAATATCTTAGCATCAATGTTTAATGTGAGTATTTCTGTATGTGTGGCTTGTCATGACTCAAAGGTGTGTGTCAGATGCTGCTGTGTTGCAGAGGCCTGGACTTGTGGTCGCACCTTTCATCACCCACACCTGCATCATCTGCCCCCTGCATCCTCCTGATCCTCCTCTGACCACAGTGGAATGTCATCTTCAGACATCTGGGGTTCTTGGGGTAGTTCACCCAAACCTGCAGATGGAAGATCACCATGTGCCGTTATTAACATATTGTGTAGCATGGCGCACGCAGTTGTCATCAGTGCTGCCTTCTCAGGTGTGTATTGCAGTGCACCTCACATGTCCAGACATCTGAACCTAGCTTTCAGTACACCAAACATACACTCAGTGGTATTACATGTATTTGCATATGTTCTGTTGTAGGCCTCCTCTGCAGGGTTTGATGGTTATCTGTATGCGGTCATTAGACACGGCTTGAGTGGATAATCATTTCTGTACTTACCCAGTAGTATTCCCTCAGGGATTTCACCTTACTGGAATTCAGCCCTCAGACCACTTTCCTTCAACCATCATGGACATTTCAGGGTGTGTTGCCATAATGTTTGTTATGCTGCCATTTGCTACATACATAAACTCACAGTTCAGGGATGGACATCCTTTTCTGTTGATGTATCTGTCTGCTTCTGGATGGGCTGGAGTCTTAATAGGGATGTTGGTGCAATCTATTGCACCAAGTACATGTGGGAAGTTTGCAAGGTTTTAGAACTGATGCATAATAGTTCTCCACTCCATGGAGAAGAATGTAAAGTGTATGTACTCATCCACCTTGTTGCACATTGCTGTCAGGAATTTTGACAGTACACATGTGGCAGCTGTCTGTGACACTCCTACTGTATCCTCCATGTTCCTTTGGAATGTCCCAGATGCCATAACACTTAAGCTGAGACATACTTTTTTTTTTTTTTTTTTTGTGAGGGATGGGGTTGCCTCACAATGTCCACACAGACCTGTGTGGGGCACATGTGTTGCACACAGCCTGCACCAGCTGTCTGTCTTTTGGCCATGGGAGAAACAGAATACAGAAAAGGTGAGTTTTATTTTTGTTTTACACATTTTCTATTTTCTCCATGCTTGTGTAGCCCCAGAATTAGCATTGGCAAATATAGAATTAGCATTGACAAATATTAGGAGTGTGGGGACTTGTCATCAGATTAGAGGGGCAAGGGACAAGCCCACTTGCAAAATTAGTTTGATGATATATGGCAATTTTGCCTGTCATGCCTGATTGAGTTTGTGATAGAGAATGGTTGTGGGATATTCTAGTAGTCACAAATTGAATCTCGACTAAGAGAGGTGAAAATTATTACAGCAAACCCCAAACTTTGCAGTCAGATGGCTGTGTTACCTTCTAAGTCATTCTGGTTCACTAACCTAATAAATGGGGGGGGGGACATCTTCAGTAAAGTAATCCAGAAGTAATTTTCCACTGTAATCATAATACAACAAGAAAGGCCTCAGTTAAATCCATGTTCTGCAGTCTATCCATCTCATAGTATTATCTGAGTGATGGCAAGCTGGCAAACACAAACACTTACTGAAAACTGAAAGGAGAACTGCATATAACTAACAGTCACTAGTTTTTTAATTGTATTCATCCTTTGTTGTTCAGGTAAGTCTCATTAGTCTAATGGGCTCTTTTCATGGGACACCTAATGTGATATTTATACTACTAGGGGAAATTTGCCCAGGGCATCATGGAACTTCCCTACTCTTAGGTGCAGTGATATCTTTTACATCCACTTGAGTTACCACCAACTCAGGCATGATGGGATCTCAGTTTAACATCTCATCTGAGGGGGTGGCACACTCAGAAGTGCAGCACCCCCCTAATACTACACTGCAATGTCAGCAATTTGAAGATTAATCCAGTTGTCTGGACTGGGATTACAGTTTACAGCCTTTGGATCTTCCAGTACCAAAGGCAAGTGCGCTAAGTGATGAGCTACCAACTCTGCTTTGAGCTCCTGGTTTCTAACTGATTAATAATTATTGCATTTTGTCATAGTTGTATAACAATAATTAAGGTGGAAGGAGCAATTTTATTTTTGAACACAGACTTTGTTTATCTATGATCATATGAAATATAGTTCATCTTTGCAGCTTTGCTTGTGGGAGGTTGAACAATATATATCTCCTTGTGTTTTTTGTTTATGTGAGTGTACTAGTGTATGTGTGGAGGGGGGTGCGAGTGTGTACTTGTGTGTATGTCTACATCTGCACTTAGCTTATCATGTAATTTACTATATCATACATATATATCATACCTTAATAATTCTTAACAGCTGTCCTTGTTTCCCTTGTATTAACAAATAGAGTGGGGTGCTGAGTACCAGTAATGGGTGAAGAAATAACTTCACTTATGTTAAGTGGACTATTTCTGGAGTCAGAAAAGCACATGTGTTTTGTTGGGTCAGGTTCCTCACACCCTGGAGGCTTCACCCCCTACAGTTATTTATCAACTATAACCAAATACTTTCTTTTAGCCTGCATTTGGTTGTCATTCAAAGAGTACTATAGGTCCAGCTTAAGGATGATAAATATAATTTGCATGTTTTAAGTAATTGTGAATTTGCTGTAATAAACAGGAGAAATGTGAAAAATTAATCTCTTGAGTTCAGTTGAAAATAATTACTTAATTTCCTTATTAAAGCCCCTTTTCAGAGCAATAATTAGCCATCCCTGACTATCCCAAGTAATCAAATTATTAGAATGTAATCCGGTTTCAGTGAAAGCTTGCAGACTAAACTTGACATTCTCTCATAAGCTTTCAGCTGTAGAACAGACACTTCTGTATATTTAAATGAACAGTTCATAAACCATCAATGGAAGTAGTGTATTGCTTTGGGCTAAGCGAACAGTGGAGTTTTACCTCTGCCAAGTGGCTATAATGCTACTGCTTAATAGCCTGTCATTGTGAATGGAGAAGGGGACTGCATAAATTATAGCCATAACACCAATTTTTGTTCAAGTATGTGTTTCACTGCCTAACCCATTTGAAATAATGCAAATATGATGAGTTCATTTAAATGTCAGTTTGCAATAATTAATGTTTGAAATTCTTAACTGGAGACATTTACATAAAATAGTGTCTCATAGCATCTCATATGTAATCATATTATTTTCTTAGCATATCGCTTTTGTATTTTAATTTTTTCCATTTTCTGTTTCTTCTTTGAAAATACTATACCACGTACATGCATCAAAACAGGGCCTTTTGTCAAGAGTATTTCAATACCGTGTGCACAAAATAGAGGATTATGATCTGGTCACTGATCTCAATGGTCTTGCTATATGTCAAGAAATTTACCTTGAGAACAAAGTCAGAGGTGTAAATCTTGACATCTATGTTGTGAGCACATAACTAGTTTGTTATGGTCAGATAGACTCAATCATAAGTATGTGGTACTTCAGCTATTCCACTGTACTACTATTACAGAAAAAACATAGATGTGCAGAGTGTTTTACAGCTTTGAAAGCCATGAAATGCTTAACACTGCCACACAGAGAGCAAACACAAACTAGGTGTACCTCTGATGGACTAGGAGCTTTAAAAGCTGTCATAGTTCAGTCTGACTTCATGTATGACGCTAAGAAGTGTTTTGCAGATTTGAAAGCTATTTTACCTCCTCACTGTTGTTTTTAGTGGCTATTGAGTATGCTTGGAGTAAGTTTGGAACATATCAACTGAAAGCAATGCTTAACAAACTCGTTATAAACCTAGATGACATAAGAGAGAAGCATAATTGCCTTTTGTCCCCTGATTTCAGAGCAAAATCAGTGTGCCCCCTATTCTACAAGTTTATTGTTTCATTATACAACAATGTTGAAACTTCTGCAAGGTAATAACAAAAGCATTTGGATTACATTTTGTTTGGATTCAGAGAAGTACATTTTATGTATATTTATGAATGCATTTATCTTACCATTTAAATCAGTTTCATGTGTTTTACTCTTTATCTGAAGTTAAAATTATTAATTTAAGGCATTTTTATAGTCTTCATTGGTTTTTGGTTTCTCTGCTGGGCCTAGTTGTTTTTCAAGGTTTATTGTAGCTAATTGTAACTAGAGCCTGTGGTAATTAACCCAGCCACACCCCCCACCTGATATTTTGCATCACACGAGCAGTCTGTAATCTTAGTGTTGAGACTGCTGTAAGCTGATAATAAAAGCATTTGGACTGCATTTTTGCACTCAGTTAATATTTGCACTTATCTTACCATGTAAATCAGTTTGTGTGTGAGTTTTTTGCTCTTTATCTGAAGTTAAAGCTATTAATTTAAGTCATTTTATAGATTGCATTGCTTTTTGGTCTCTCTAATGGATGTAGCTGTTTTTCTGAGTTTGTCATAGCTAATTGTGCTTGTGGTAATTAACTCAACCTCCTCCAGGATTTTATATCACACGAGGAGTCTACCTTCTCAATGTTGATACTGATGCAAGCTGATAAAAGCATTTTTGCATTCAGAGAAGTACATTTTGATTACATTTATAATTACACTTATCTTCCCTTTTAAATCAGTTTTGAGTGGTTTTTTTTTGCTGTTTTACTGAAGTCAGTATCACTTTTTTGTTCCTCTCTTAGGCCTATGTGTTTTTCTGAGTTTGGTTCCCACTTTCTCTTCGTATTCCTGTTTTGTTTTTTTTACTTGGAGGTTTTTGCGCTGCCTGCCCCTACTGCATACCTGGCCCTAGAAGCTGCTCCCAGTATTAGCCCCTCACTTACCCATAAATATGGGAAGATTCCTTAAGATCTGAGACGTGCACTTATTAAACCAGTCTTTAAAGGAAACGGTAGTAAGACAAACCCAGAGTCATATAGATCCTTAAGGCACTTTCATGTTGTGGAAAAATAAAGAAGAAAATAATATTTGATAAGTTACTGCAGAACTGTTAAGACTGAGACTTGAAACCACACATTAGCATGCATATGTTGAAAATAGATCTAGTACCACCTGTAATATGATGTTCTCGAACAATATAGTAACAACTAGAAATGAAAAATCGTGCTGGGACATAATTTATATAGATTTAACTTCAGCATTTGACAGAATCATACACAAAACATTGATCAATAAATTACAACAACTAGGTATTGATGTAGTCTTAATTAGATAGATAGCTGTATGGCTTACAAATAGGACATGACAAGTATCATACAGTAATTGAATAGGTAAAATTCTTGGTAACAGCCAGAGTGACCCACAGGGCTCTATCCTATGTCCTTACTTGTTTATATTGTGTATTTCAGATCTATCTTTTTTATCTGAGGTGTTCTACAGTCTGTACGCAGATGACTTGAAATTAGGTAAACTGATTACATGTGCTACAGATAAGTCACGTCTGCAAAATAACTTGACTAAGTTGACCATTTGGGCACAGAAGAATAATATGCTGATAAGTACATAAAAAATAAGCATATGAGATTTGGGAGCCCTAAACTGAATGGTGACTATTTAATGCTGCACACAGTTATTAAATCTGTAGATTCATTTAAGGACATGGGTATATGGGTAGATCCAGCTTTGAGTTTTTCTAATCAAATCAACCAATTGGTTAATGATAGTTGTAGAACTATAGGCTGTATAAAAATATTTATAAAGTCTAGTAAATCAGAAATGATGAAGTCATTGTTTGTTATTTACATTTGACCCAACCTTGACTATGGAATAACAATATGGAAACCTTATAAGAAAACAAACATGAGTAAACTGGAAAGAGTACAGCGGAAATATGCCAAGGACATCAATGGTTATGAAAACTTAAGTTATTATGAAATACTAAAATATCTAAACTTGTATAGTGTCTCATACATATTTAAGATGAGATCTTATTTGGGTATATAGGGCATTTAGAGACAATTATCTCTGGGAAAGTTTGGGGTTATCAAAAAGTAGTGGAGAATCATCAGAGAAGCTATGTAGAAGATTCTGGAGGAAAGAGAAGTGTAGTAATTGGTTCTCTGAGAGAGCAGCTAATGCATGAAACAGACTATCAAATTACATTAAAGCAAATACTAGTTTAGATATTTTTAAGAACAGCTTGGACCCTTGTTATGGGAACAAGTGTTTTGGTATAGTGACAGGCTAGAAGGGCATTAATGCCTGCACTTGAAATATTTGTATGTATGTAACAGTGCCATTCTACTCAACCCTTATAACACCCATCAGTGAATACAATGGCCCCTTTGGCATGTATGTAGCCAGGTACTTACAACATATGGAATGCCCTCAAAAGTTCCTCACCCAGAGAATCCAGGGTATGAATACCCTGTCCTATAAACATTGTCTTAAGGTCCTACCTCTGTACTCAGTATCCTACAGGTTACTAAGAGGTGAGCTATGCCTGGCATAAAAGGCATTCTCAGATTCAGCTCTGATGGATCTCTTGCACATCTATAAGACAAACAGCACAAGAGACACTATATCAAAAGACCTGAACTTTGCCTACAACATAAATAGAACCTGCTGGAGAGACTGATGTGTGTATCAAGGGATCACCGCACTATGGAATAAACTCTCCATCTATGGGAAGCAGAGTTCATCCCTGACCCTGTTCAAAAGAAATCTTGATCACTAGATGGGAAATTCACTACCAGCCTCACCCCCATGTCTTTGATAGACAGAGGCTAACAATAAGTAAATCAATCCACAACTAACATACCCCCCCTACACACACACACACACACACACACACACACACACACACACACACACACACATACACACACACACACACACACACACAAAACACTTAGCTACCTCTTTACTAACATATTCCACCATATAGGTGTCTAATAAACTCTAAGACAAAACTGTGTTGAGTTGCACAGCTAAGCCTGTAAAGACTCTGGTGGTTGTATGCCTAGTATGAACCTGTAAATGTATTAATAAATAACTATAACAGCTTAAATATGTCAGGATCCAGAGAGCACAAGAGAAAACATGGATTATAAAATCCTTAAAACACTCCATCAGAAAACTGCTTCACTTCATTTTTTTATTATCCCTTGCTGTCTGCCAGCCATTGGCCATCCCATGACTGATCAACCCAGATGGTTGACATGAGCACTCGTTTACATGAGGACCTCATCTACCTTTTTCTCCTTGGCATTATACACACTCCCCTACACAGCCAAGAAGGCCATTGCCCACTGGGAACTTGGAATAGCTAAGCACAAACCCCTAATACACATACTGCACTCACTATCCCAATTTCACTGTAAGAGATAGTGCCACAGCAGACTAGAACACCTCCATCCCTTCCTCAGGATGGGTGAATCAATGTCAGCTACTCAATCCCACCTTCCTGGTCAGTTTGTCTAGTACTCTGCTGAGTAATTAAACTTAGTCAATCTGAGTCATTGTCTGGGCTTAATTCTTCAATGCCATAGAGTTGTTTGTGTTTCCTTTAAAAATGTGTGTATTAGAAGTGTTAACAAGGCTTACACCTTCTTTCAAGAGTTTCTACTGTTTTATTGCTCACAATAATGACTTAAGGGGGTTGGTATAATTGTTAAGTTGTTTACCTCACAGACCCAAAGTACAGTGTTTGATTTTCATCTTTGGATGACAAGTTAACTAGGCTTAAAATGGTCCACAGCCCAGTAATTGCCTACAAACCTTTGAATTCATAAAATTCACAATCACAAAACAGTTAATGAGATCAAGGCTGCATTCTAACTGCATCTCAAAAATTATAATGATATATATATATATATATATATATATATATATATATATATATATATATATATATATTTAATAAACCATCATTTTGGGGACTAAATATCACAGCTCTGCATACTAGCTGGTAGCAAAATATAAATAGACTGTGCAGTCTTCTGTTAATGTTCATACGTTCATAGGTTCATAGGAGGTTACTAGGCTAATGGCCCTAGAAGCCTTACAAGCCTACCCATATTTATCCTGAGTTACCCCAATTTCTGTGGTTAGATGGGTGAAGTTCACATACATCTATGGTATTTAATACTGACTTTCTCTGTCCAGGGGGGACATGGGCACCACCCTAAGAGTGAATTTACAGTCACTCATCCATTGATCTAGGCTGCTTTCGAAGAGGGTCAGGAAGGGACTGTGTTTCATGTGAACTGGAAGATTGTTCTAGAACAATATTAGCCTCTGTGAGGTGTATCTGTCAATCCAGCATGATCTTTTTATGCCAGAAGCTAGTTAAGATCCCTGGAGTGAGTGACCCTCCTGCAGTTTGATTTACAAATGCGTATATTTCCATCAGCGCTGGGTCAGGGGCTGCCCTGAAATTCAGGCACATTTCACCCCCTTAGCAACCTGTAGGAAACAGAATACAGTGACAGGGCTTTCAGTCTTTCCATGTAAGACTTGTTTTGTGTACCCTGTAATTTCTTGGTGAGAAACCTCTGTGGTATCTCCAATTGTTGCAGGTATCTGGTGAGGTACCTGCAAAAGTAAGTTATTTGGTCTGATGAGGGTTGAGTATAATGGAATTCTAACATCCGTAGATCTAGATGCGATATCTTTACTTATAATATGTACCACATAGAAGGATTTCCTTACTACTGTGGCTATGTGATGGTCAAAGTTCAGATTGCTATCAACCTGAGTACACAGATCACATACCACTGAGTCTACACTTAGGGGGGTGCTGTCTATAATGCTATTAGCAGGTATGTCAACTTTCCCAAAGGGAATAATAATGTTTTTTCTTTTTTTTTGCATTTAGTTTTAATCCGTGACTTTGGCACCAATCATTTGTCTGTGTTAACCCTGTCTGCAATACATTAACATTGTTGGAGGACTCAATGATTGCTCCCAATTTGCAATCATCAGTGAACTTGGTCATCCACAGGCCATCCAAGTTTGCCTGGACTTCTGGGAAATAAATTCTGAACAGTAAGGGGCCCACCACAGAATCCTGTGGTATGCCACTGGTGACTGGTCTTTTGCTAGAGGTGAAATCACCCACTTTGACAGTATGTGTCCTGTCAGTGAGCCAATTGGCTACCCATCTGGTAATGTAGGAGTTAATTCCCAGTTGGGAGAGTTTCTCTATAATACCTGAGTGGGTGATTGTGTCAAATGCCTTGGCAAGATCAAAATAGGTGGGATGCACTATCTTTCCTTCATCCAGGGCCTTGTTGACTTTCTTGAAAAAGTCAACTATGTTTAACAGGCATGATCTACCTTTAACAAATCCAAACTGGGTTGGGTCCAGAGTTTGGAGATTACCTATGTATTTGTTAATAAGGTCCATAATGATTATTTCCATGGCCTTGTAGATGAGACTAGTCAAGTTTATGGGCCTATAATTCCAGTGGTTGGATGATGGTCCCTCTTTTATGTCCTCCACTTTACAGGAACATAGCCAGTTCTCAGGCTGCGGTTAAACAGGGATCCAAGTGGATCTGCTAAGTCATGTTTTAAGTTGTTTAAAAGGCAACCTGTGATGTTGCCTGCTCCCACTGATGGCATGTTTTTGGGCTTGGAGAGCACTGAGATGACCCGCTGTCTTGAGATAATAGGCTGAGGAGTGGTGGCAGGTATACTTCGGGGGATGAATGGAGGGGACATGGGGGTGAGGTTTTCTCCAAATCTGTCAGCTAGCAGGTTGGCTATTACCTCCAGTTGAGTATGAGTGGTGCCATCCACAACCAGTTCAGCACATAGCTGAGTATTCCTTTTTAGATTTCAGATGTAGTTAAAGAATGCTTTGTGATTATCCTTATCTGGGGAGGCTATTTTTGCTTTGCAAGTAGCTTTGAAGGACTTGACAAGATCTCCAATTGGTTTGTTTAAGCTAGAGAGGGATTTCTTCCTCTGTGACCCAGTTCCCTCTTGTTCTTGGACATTAGTTTCATTCTGGCATTCCTTTCATTCAAGCATGCATTACTGAAGGCATTGTACCTCGTGGACAGAATTCTTAAGATGCCTGCTCAAATGGACTGTGATCCCTCACTATTAAGTGAATGGCAGAAATTAAATTTACAGACTAGTGCAGGTTATCTCAAATTATTATCTGCCTCTGCTGAAAGAGAAGAAACAATGGTATTATGTTTGGTTAAAAACAAATACCTTGATTTGTGCAGAAGGTATGGTTCTGACTTGGTAATGAAGCCGATGAATGACATGCTTGAAAATGTGTTTATTTATTCTTGCAAGTTACTACAGACTAAACTAAAGAAGCTACATAGAGACCAACATGATTTTTCACAAGGTCATGTCTTCATGTGGCTGAGAGTGGTTAACAACAGTATCAGGACTAATACTCATGCTTCTGTAACTGAAACAAACATTTCTATCAATCAGGAAGCCATTGCAGAGTCCTCCACCAATCTAGACACTGATGCAATCCAGGAAATAGATGAAGGAAGGGCCCAGGCAACTGCTAATATAGGTTGTGTCACATCAACGGCTGAAGCAACAGGACTGAAAAGGAAAGCCATAACCACTACAGTACAGGTTCATCAGGAGGAGAATGGAAACGTTCCAGGTAGACGGGGACCTGGGGAAGGTGTCATCCCTTTTTTAGAAACCCTACGACCTGCAGGGTTACCTTTTCCTCTTCCGACCAGGGACAGGTCCATGAGTCGAGGGAGAGGAGGTTTGAATCGAGGGCAACAGAGGGGGAGAAGCATGACCAGAACCAAAAGGAAGCACCCAGAAGAAATGGTGAGTCCCTACATGATCAAGAAAGCCTTTATGAACAACAAAAACTGATAGTTAATTTATCTACATATGTTTTATCTAAGTATGAATGTAATGTTTTGGAAAAAGGTCTTTCATTTATTCCAGTCGCTGATTCCGATATCACTGAAGTTGTGTTTGATATTAAATTATTCACACAAAATTTAATGTTGAAAATAATGTATGCTAACAATGATGAAAATGAAGATTTTGTATTCAAGAAACCTAGTCTGTTTTTACCTAAATTAAATTCATTGGTTCATGCGTTTGAGCAGTTATGCCTAGAAGACGATTATAGGGTATATCATGCACAGAAACTTCATTCATACAATAGCAAATGGCATAATTTAACTAAGAATTAATTTACAGCACTAACTAATTTGCAAATGAACCCGTCTATTATGATACGCCCTGCAGATAAGGGAGGACCGATTGTGATTTTAGATAGAGAAGACTATGATAGAAGAATGTTTATTTTATTGAATTATGATAAATTTTATAAACTTATTACACCATCACAAGTTAAAAGAATGATTGAACATGTACATAATGAATTAAGAGAGACAGCTAGGATGGGTCTCATAGATGAAGACCTGTTAAGGTACTTCCTCATATTTAATCCTACCACCCCTATGATTCAAAGACTCCCTAAAATACACAGAAATAGGGAGAATCCTCCCATGAGGCCCATTGTGGCCGGATGTAATTGGTGCAAGGAATCAATATCTATTTACACAGAGAAATTTCTTAGAAAGCTTATAGGGCGGTCAGTTTATATTCTGAAAGACACTGAACACTTCATAAGAGACCTGTATAAGTTTACTTGTGAAAGAGAACAACAACCACAGGAGCAACAAATGTTATTAGTTACTCTTGATGTGGAGTCACTTTTCACTGTCATTCCAAATGACATTGGGCCCAATAATGTAGTTGAGCTGATGCTTGAAACTACAGAATATGACAGTGACGTGGTAACTCTGATAAGGATACTACTAAGTTTGGTGTTAGAGAATAATGTGTTTGTATTTAGGGACAACATTTTTTGGCAATGTAACGGGGTAGCCATGGGAACATCATGTGCTAGCAGTTATGCAAATGCTGTTATGTCAAAATGGGAACAATATATATTGGTCATGGGTGCATTTAAGGATGGCATTTTATTTTTTCGGAGGTTCGTGGATGACCTCTTCCTTTTATGGAGGGGTCACCAGAGCATTTGATGAACTTTGTGGATTATATTAATGCTTCCACACAATTCCTTAGGTTTACTGTGAACTGGTCATACAGTGAAATCAATTTATTGGATGTTTCTGTTATACAAGAATCTAATGGCACACTGAATACTAAAATGTTCAGGAAGGAATGCCATGTGAATAGCCTACTAAGGAAGAATAGCATGCATCCTCATTACACCTTTAGGAATGTTGCACATAACCAGGTTTATAGAACTTCCAGATTAAATGCCAAGGAGGATGATTTCAAAGAACAAATAGAACTGATAAGTACAGAATTAATGGAGAGAGGTTATGACCAACAACTTGTCAATAACAGTATAAAAACAGTAAAGAACCTTAGACATAGTAGAGCTAAGCCTTACTTCTCTGAGTCTTTAGGAGGTGTTATTCAGAATGGAGATTATAAGAAACAGAACCGGCAGCCACTTAGAATGTCCTTCACTTTCTCGTGGAATATAAGACAGTATACTGATATCATAAGTAAACACTGGAACATTTTAACATCTGATAAACAAGTGAGTAATCTAGTAGGAATACATCCACAGTTCACCTTCAAGAATAAAAAATCATTAAGGAGACGATTATGTACCCCTAAAGATCAAATCAGGACTATAGATACACCAGGGACTAGACCATGTGGCAGGTGCCAATTTTGTAATTTTATTACCCTGGACAGGGAATTTAAACATCTGGACACAGGTGTGATTTATGGATTAAGAACTAATGCTAGGTGCGATAGTTTGCATGTAGTTTATCTCACTACTTGTCAAGTATGTAATAAATTCTACATGGGCAAAACTGACAGATTGCTCAGAGATAGAATCAGGGAACACATCTATCACATCAAGAAGGGTAGTTCATTTAACGCTTTAGCAAAACATGTCAAAGAGATGCATGACCATCATACTTTTAAATTCATGGTGCTAGGAAGATGTTATGAGAATCATAGGGGTGGTGATATTAGAACCTAGACTAAGAACTTATTGAGGCCAGCTGCATTGTTAGATTAAGAGCAAATGCAGGACATGGCCTTAATGACCATGTACCGATGAGACCCATCCTGAAGAATAGACCCTTACGTAAATAGAATATGTCATGTGTTTGTGTGGTTTACAACTATATATTGTATTTGTGTATTCTTTTTATTTAGATAGGAAATGCCATGTATGTTTCTGTGGTTACATTTTATATTGCATTCATGTACCTTTAAATGTTCTTAACCTCTTGATCATGTGATTGTTGAATGTTTGATATAAGGACAGGTGTGTGAGTGTCACTTTATATACACCTGCAGAAGCATTCAGTGAAAGCGCTTGTGTTTGTGTGAATAAATCAGCTGAAGAATCTGGAGCCTTGCCTCTGCTTGTTCTTCTTATTGGATTAGTTTCATTCTGTTGTTGTATAGCCTGTTTGTTCTAGGGGTCCACCAGGGTGGCTTGCTTTAATTATACAGGGCATTAGTGTGCACCTCTGCATAGGAGTCCATGTTATCTGTATTCGAGGGGGCTTTGAAACTTCTTATACTGTGTAGGAGGTAATTTCTCTTAGAAAAATTCTTAAAGCATTTTTGAGCTTGATAGGGTATCTGGACATATAATTACATTGAATGAGACTGATTTATGCTCCTATCTTACCCGGGAGGATATCACATGGGGGTGCAATGTTATCCCATGCTAATGAGTACTATGTCCAGGACATTTCAGCTTCTTGTGGGTGTACTGACTAGCTGTTCCAGAGTATTTGCATTAACAAAGTCCAAGGACTTTTGAGACAACATGTTTGTGGTCACGTATGTTTCCCAGTCGATGGTAGCATAATTAAAATCATCCATGAGCAAGGTGTTGGGCTGTATGTTAAGTGACTCCAGTAAGTGCAGGTATGCAGTATGTTTTTCCTGTTTCAAGATGGGGGACCTATAGCTAGATATGATGTGGTAAGGGGCTTTGCTCATAGTTAATTGGACATGGAGTAGCTCACGAGAGTCATACTGTTTGACAGGTCTCAAGGTGTACTTATCTTAAATGAAGATGGATACACCTCCTCCTCCTTTGGTTCTTTCACACTAAGTTTGTGGTCTGAACATATGAAAGGCACTGTAGACCTGCACAGCCAGGGTGTTTTGTACGCCTTTGAACCACATCTTGGTGATAGTACAGATGTCAGCATCTTCCAAAGTGAGGAGTGCTTCCAGGGAGTGCAGTTTCTTGTTTAGACTCCAAGCATTAGGCAGCAGTACCTTGAGTTTATCTAGATAGGATTTTGTTATGTTTGGAGGTTGGTTATTTTTAAACTGCCTAAAAAAGGGTACAGTAGGGGTGGATAATGCATTTGCCAGTATCCATGTAATTTTTATTTCATGTTTATAAAAAAGTGTCCCAAATGTCAATGTTCATAGCCTGAATTTTGTACATTTCAAGCAACATTCAGAAATAATTCTGTTACTGCTGGTTACACCAATACAAATTGATGCGCCTTCCTTAATCTGACAAACAACCATAAATATTGATGTAATGTCATTATGCATTATATGAGCTACTCAAATGGAGACTTACAACACAAGAAACACAAGTAGAAAGGACAACCGAGCTTCTCTAGTTTATATGACGTAACGATAGTCAATAAAAACATTAGCGTCCTGTTTCATGAGTGACGTCTGTTTATATGACTATCTGTCATTGTGAGCAATAAAATAGTAATAAAGAAGAAAATAATTATTTTTTTTATTTTTGATTTGTATGTAAGTAATGATTCTCAGTTTGTCAGTTAATTATAAGAGGATCTCAGTACAAAAGGAATATGTTGCACGTCAAGCTGCAATAACCAAATACATCTTGGACAAAGAGTGGATGTAAGAGCAAAGGCTGTTAACTTAAATGTTGTCAAAAGTAAGACATGGCCAGTGGGAAGGCACAGAATAAGGAGTGAAAAAAAACACATGGAAAGAGCAAGTAAAACATACTTCATTTGTTTTCCTATACCTACTTTATCCAATTCAGGGTCACTGGGGGCGGGGCAGAGCTGATCCAGAACTCAGTGTGTGTACAATGTACATAAACTAATCAGCCATTCTGTAACTGAGCCTGGGTTGAAATTGTCAGCAATGTTAATGATTTGGATGGACTGTGGCTATGAAATTATCTATTGTTGGACCATAGATATGATCCATGCTGCCACCCACAGAGCAGAAACTCTGGTACAGGAACATAGGGCAACAGGTGGTTGACCATCAACCAAACCATCACTTATGGAGACAGAGGAGCTCCTGGCCTTGTTTAAAGGTAGTAGCACTTCCAGAGTCCCACAGTGTCGTACTGGATATTGAGGTGGAACTGGACATACCCCAGAGACATTCAGCTGCAGATACCCCAGGTATGTTTTACTGGTTCATTGTATCAACAGTTGCAAGTCCACATTACTTGGAGCCTCTCTACACTTTATTAAATATGTCCTGGTAGACAGGCACATCAAGGCTCCAGAAAGCACATCCATCATCCATCTACATAAGATTTGGCCTTGGGTATTATGTTTTCTTTTCTTATGTTTATAGTTGCAAAGAAGCCATTGCGTGTGTTATTGTAATACTGAGTCATACTTCGGTTGGATAATGTTATCCTTTAGTGTATTCACCAACAAATCTTTATTTGACATCAGCACTGTAGAGCAGCACCCATCTGATGTTGCAGGATCTGTAGCCTTTGATAATGAAAGTGGGGACATCACAGTCAGGAGGTGCAAGGGGGTGTGTTTCACGCAGGAAGCGTAACCAGAGCATCCCCTGCACAAATCATGTACACAGTCTTTCTGCCTGTGGATAACCAGGATACTCAAACATCTTAGAGATTACAGATTAATTGGAACACTATACTTCAGGGAAGTGTGCTGGTCCCCAGTACATAGATGTCTGAGTCCACCCCTAGCAGTTTTGAACAAGGAGGTCCACACAGGGGAGATGACAATGCAGTTATCATTACCTCCCTCACCCTGAGGTTGTTGTGCCAGTGACTACAACCCAACATATGTGCAGAGCCCTTGTGGAGGCACACCATGACAGCTATGGGAGGGAAAGTGAGGATGATCCAGGCTGTGCATGCTGACCTAAGGAAGTGCATGTCCTATGTGTCTGATTACTTGGGTAGACTGAATCAAACACTGAACTATGCAGAGTGTCTTCTCTGGGTCATCTGGGAGGGATGAGAGGCCATCCTCTCAGATGGTCATCTTCTACATCCACATATGTTATCCAATATGGATGTGGATGAGTGAGATCCCTCTTCTGAAGTGTTAGCACTTCCACAGCAACATCAGTTGTGGGGATGCCTACTCCTAAGAGATGACACGGTATGTATCCAGACATCAAAAGCATGCTTTCAGCAGCCTAAACACATGCTCTATAATATTTCTGGGTTATGATAGTGCATGGTTGTATCCCTCATCATTTTAAATTGTGTGGATTTCTGATGGGTATCATGAGACAGGGCTCTATAGCGTATAGAGCATGACCAACAAAATGCCCTTCTGGGAAGCTACCCCTTGCAAACCATTGATATAGGACATGTGTGCTATATATTTGGGTCATGAAAACTGCCTGTGTGTCCTAAACAGACATTGTAGACATACCATGTGCATTAGAGGCTGACTGACAGTTGACAGAATGATGTTGCCTGTAGTTCATGTACCTCCTTCTGAATTCACCAGATGGGACAATCATTTAAATGTGGGTACAGTCTATAGGCCCCAGAACTTCAGAGAAATGAGCTATATCATATAACTCCATCATGGTGTCAGCTCTCTCCTCTGGGGTACATGGCAACCACATAGTCTCCCTCACATGCTAAAGCATAGTATCGATGAAATGATGGAGTATTCTTAAGACAGATGCCTGAGATACCTCTACTATGTCCCCAGTAAGTCTTTGAAAGGTCCCTGTAGCTAATATAGATAGAGCTGCACATACTTTAGTATCCACTGGGATAAGTACTTCATGAATCCCACAGCGCTGTAGAGGAGGCCAGCATATTTCCACTGTCTCTTGTATGGTTTCCGTGTCCAAGCACCTCCGGAAGTGATCTCACACACCATCAGGCAAAGCAGCTGCAATGAGAGCCTCCTGCAGATACACATTTACAATGGCTATGGCAAACCCAATCATATTTGAGTGATGTATTCTGTCTGAACATGAGCATATCAATGACTTCAAATCTAAAGAGAGTGCAGTGTCTCTGAGCAACATTTAGGCATTTCTCAATTACTCTGCCATTTTGTTTTGCCTCATTATCATATGCAGTGCTTCATTCTATAGTAACTATGCATTATTTGGCTCAGCCATGCTATGTAGCTGGGTTTTCTTAACTGTAACCACCCAAGCATGGCCACTTATTATGCAAATTAATTAGGACAATGAGACAAAGATTTTTGAATGTTATCCCCTTGTTTTTTAGTCTTGCAAGCAGTACAGAGAACTACAAATCTGTAATGCTTAGGGAATATGGTTTTGATGAAATACTAGTATGCTACAATGGTACAAATCAATGTGCAGCAATACAACAGAAGTAAAAAAATATAATGCATTTGTGCTTCAGTTAAAAAATATATTATAACACCACAAACTGAAGAACATAACATCTTTTTGGTATTGTACTTATAAAATATTTTTGAGTAAACAACAGCAAGAACATGTTTCCAACAGTCATGATTTAAAAAAAACTAATTTTCCTATTACAGAGATTGGTGAATAACAGAACCATTTTTAAAGTGGCCTATAAAAGCTCCCAGGTTGCTCTGATAGCTTTGACACCTCAAGAATACTGTGGGTGGGGTCTGTCAGTGCTCCTTCTAGGGCTACAGACTTAAAATAGCCAACAGTTCACTTACTTTCTTTGACTGGAGCTGCATAACTGCTGATAGTAGCTTGAAACAAGCTGTAAGAGAAAGGCATATGATAGTCATTCAAGAAAAAAATGCAAGTACTCTTGCTACAGAAGGTGTGTAAGTTGTCTATGACTCACACTGCTTCCATTGTCTGTCAATCCAATTAAAATACAATACTTCTTCCTTATGTTGAGCATAAGTCATAAAAAGGGTACTTGAAATTGATTTTGGGAAAGAAACATGAAAGCAGTAAAACAGAATAATGTTAATATGGACAAAGAGGAGATTGCCAGTACAAACACCACACCACCCACATCACATAGCCAAGCACAACACACACACACACACCTATGCAGGGGCCCTCAATAAAAGCTTACCTAAACAACAGAGACCCCCAAAACACACTCACAAGCATTCCATGCACAGCACCATATACATCACACACAATAGACAACATACCAGTGTCTCACAAACACAGCCCGTTAGGCATAATAATAAACCAAGGCAGCCCATAAGGCATAACAATAAATCAAACATACTAGTCATTGGCAACTCAGTAATGAGACACACTGATGCCCCCCTCACTAGGCTTGACAAGGAGAAGGTCATGGTCATTTGTCTGTCAGGTCCCAGAATCTGCCACATCACGCATGCACTTAAGTCTCTCTGCAACTAGTACACGTATGACTCTGTCATTGTCCATGTCAGTGTGAATAACTTGAGCTGCACCTCCCTGGACTATATGAAGAGAGACATGATTGAACTCTCTGGGTATGTGTCCCAGGCAGGTATGACCCCAACCCTAAGCAGCATCCTACCTTCACCAAGAATGATACCACAATACCATAAAAAATTTGACTTCAACAATTGGCTTAGTTTCTGGTATCTTTACAAGGGGATCCAATATCTGTCTGCCTGGGATGACATGGTTGATAGGCCTTCATACTTTGCCAGAGATGGTCTCCACCTGTCATCCCTGGGGTTCTGGATCCTGGCCAAGGCTCTTGCCTCCCCCAATGTGCCTTTTTTAGGCTATGTTCCAATGACAAATCTTCCAACATAAAAGATCTGTCAAAAAGCAAACTGAAGGTCATGCTGCTTAATGCTAGGAACCTTAATTTGAAAATGCACTCACTGAAGGCTCCCCTCACACTGGATGATGCTGATGTCTGTGCAGTCATGGAAACTTGGTTTAGGGCTGCAGAGTGTGCCCCACTTGGTTGTAAAGACTAAGGGTGGTGGAGTCTCTATATTCATTAAGGACAGGTACAACTCCAGACTGGTTTGTCAGCATGATGCGCTGTAATTACTCCAGGTGCAACTGACAGCTGGCAAGGCACCCATCCACGTTATAGCCAGCTATAGACCCCCCTCCATGACTCAGGACACCCACGCCTCCTACCTGTGCCTACTTGACTCCATCAATGTACCCCCTAACACCCCAATCCTTGGCTAGTTCAACTACCCCACCATAGACTGGGTGAACTATTAATGCACTCACCCAATGATTCCTTGACTTCATCATTTCTAATGCACTAAACCAGCTCATCTCATCACCCACAAGGGGAGATAACATTCTGGACTTGGTTCTCACCATGGGTGACTGCTTCACCACTCCCATAGTATGTTCTTTTCTGGTGAGATCAGATCATCGGTCTGTTTCAGTCACAGTTTTTTCTATCCCACCAACTCCCCCCCCACCAGCCATATCCAGGCTAAAAACTTCTCAGAAACTGACTACAGCCACTTAAGGGAGGGCATCAGTAGCTTCGCACCACTGCCCCCTCAGAGGATGCAGACAACTATGGTGAACAATATGCCAATGCAGTATACAAGCACCTGTACAATTGCATGGACTCAGCCATACCCAACAGAACTAAAACCTGCTCCTCAAGGAAACACAAACCTGTCTGATGGACATCTTCTATCAACAGGCTTTACAGCAAAAGGAAGAAACTGTTTTCCAAGGGTGATCATAAACAAGGACATAGGCAATATCCAAGGACTTGAACCCACCCAGTTCAGATTCGTCAGGGGCAGATCTTGCCTGTTGAACCTGGTTGACTTCTTTGAGACTGTCACCAAGGCCCTGGATGAGGGAAAGTCAGTACATACAGCTTACCTTGACTTGGCCAAGGCCTTTGACACAATCCCCGACTCGGGCATCATCGAAAAGCTAACTCAACTTGGCGTAAATCCCTATCTCAGGTGGGTGGCCAACTGGCTCACCGATAGGACCCACAAGGTCAAAATAGGTGGCACCACCTCTGACAGCAGACTTGTCACTAGTGATGCTCCCCAGGGATCTGTCCTGGGACCCCTACTGTTTGGCATCTATGTCTCAAAGGTCCATGCAAAGACAAAGGGCCTGTAGCTGACCAACTATGCAGATGACTGTAAGCTATATGCTGTCATTGACTCTCCAAATGATGTTAACATACTGTAAGTGGGTCTCACAGCAACAAATGGCTGGTGCCAAAGTCATGGCCTTAAATTAAATTAAAAAAAAATGTATTATCATACCATTCTGCAAAAAAATGGACCCTACTGATTACCACATCAACGGCAACCCCCTTAGCACACAATCTGTGGTGAGAGAGAGAGACCTGGGTACTCAGGTTGACAACAATCTCAAATTTAACCATCATGTAGCAGCAGTGGTCAGAAAAGCCTTTTACTTGGTTCATCACATAAGTAAAGAGATTGCATCCAGAAAAAAGGAGGTTAGTACCTCTCTGTACTCCTCCCTCATTAGGCTTATAATTGAGTCTAATGCCCTGTTTGGTATGTACCTCTCCAAACATGTGCACCAACTAGAAAGGCCACATAAATACCTCACAAAAAGAATCCATGGCCTCCAACATCTGTCCTATGTGGACAGGCTCAAGTCACTATCACTCTACTCAGTATCATACAGATTGTTCAGAAGTGATCTGTGTCTCGCCTACAAGACAGTATCAGACTCTGCCTACTAGAGATGCTCCATATCCATAAGTCTAACTCCTTACACATTACCCCTTCAAAAGGCCTAAATCTAATATGCAGCTCAATAAAACCTGCTGGAGAGACAGGTTTGTCTCCCAGAGGCTGCCCCATCTCTGGAATAGACTTCACCTACATGTCAAACAGAGTACCTCGCTGACCCTCTTCAAGCACAACCTTGATGAGTGGATGGGAAACCACAAATTTGTCCCAGGGGTTCCACTTTTGTCCATCACTGACAGGGGCAACAGGTACTGACTGAGGTTTCATTTTTGGGGATAAACTCTTGACTAGGCTTGTAAGAGCCCCAAGGCCATTAGCCTAGTAACCTCCTATGATCCTATAGCAGGCTCCATGATGGCCACTTTGTGGAAAACATCTTAACATTTTATAAGAGGCATGTAGAGTGATTTTGATGTGTAAAAGATACAATGAGAAAAACACATTTTAGTTCCAAGGCAGAGTTTTCTTTGAATATTAAAAATTCATTGAATAAAAAGGCACAATTTGATTACCTTTGCTTGTTTATTAATGATATTTTGTTTAATGAGTATTTTCAGTTCATGAACACCATTTCTCAGATGAGTTCTGAGGAGAAATGATCTGTTAAATATAGCACAGTCACAGTAGCATCTATCATACAACAGCAGTTTCAGCCATAATACAACTGAATACATAAAAAAACAGCTTAATTTCAACTTTTAATTACATCAACTAAATTGTAATAGTCGCACTTAGAAAACAGGAGACAAAAAGATTAATAACTCATAGAATCTTTGATTTTGTCACGCACAGACCACTTGACCCTACTACTCTCCCTGTTTCCCATCCAACTGCCTAAGGCATTACTCTCAACCTTCCATCTCCAAAATGGAAGGAATACTACCTCCCATAATGTGAGACAAATGGGTGAAATGTGAAACAAATAGGCAACATGTTGAGCACATACTGAAAGCTCACTAATAACTTCAATTAGGAAGCTCATGGTATGGTTAAAATGTGGTAATTTATAATTTTAAAAAGTTATTTTGAGGAATTAATGTGATTTAGTACTACTTGCCAAGGATATCAGTTAAAACAATTCCTAACACTGAATTCCTGACAGACCCTTTCAATGTGGAATTTTGAGGAATATTTACTTTTTAAGACCCAAGATGAGGAACATTCCTTGTAATGAGGTACACTTCAGAGCTATGGCATAAGGCTAATAGATCATTTAACTATTTTCATTGTATGGGATTATAAGACTGAGGAGGTTCAGTCTGCATCCTACAGATTTTGATTATAGATGTTAACACTAAAGAACGATTTTAGCAAGGACATCAATGTCTGCAAGTTATCTCATTTGCAAGTTTACTTTATCCAATGTCAGTTTGATAAGTTAAAACATCCTTTTTAAGCTGATTTTGCATTTAACAGTTATTAAACTAAGAGTGCTATCTCTGACTGAAAGATTTATGAAATGAATAGTAACCCAATTGTAGCACATAGTACTTCATCCTAAAGGCATTTGAATGCCACAGTTAAGTCCCCATGACACAATCAGTAAGAAGCAGAGTGCAAGTTTAGATGAACAAATCTCTCAAATCATGAAAATGTTCCATATTTGTAAAGTGTACACTTCTAAATGATCTTGAGTTTTTAGATAACTAAGTCATTATGTGTATGCAGAATGTTGTACCCAGCTTTGTGGAACTGAGAGGTAAAGCCCTTGCTGCATCCCAGGTGACTGGCATTCAGTTAGCAGTCCTGGCACTAGAGGAGCCAGTCAGCGAGGAGGAGGATGACTGAAAGGACATCACTCACTTGCCTTTTAGGAAAATAGGAGGAGGGAGTTGTGCATACCCTGGGGCACACATTGTGATGCTATTTCCCTGAAAATGTTTGGGAAAATCACCAATAATTCCATGAGGGGAGAGAAAGGGGTGCTTCTGGAAGAGAGAGGGCAGCCTCCACAGGCAGCCGATTGTATATCTTTCCCTGATGCCTAACCAGATGTATGCAAGTTAGGGTTGACTTAAAAACAAGAAGATCCTTGAATTACCCCAGATTGTTGTGTAAATGATGGCCCTTCCATGTTGACCCTTCCCCCGGTGATGGAGACTAAAGAGATGATTAACAGGGGGTGATGATGTTGGATAAGCAGTGGGGGTAAAGAATCAGAAGAAAAAATGTGTATATATCTAATATATATATATATATATATATATATATATATATATATATATATATATATATATATAAGGGATCCGGACACATGCTCGACTAGCATATGTCCGAATCACAAAACATCGAACACACATACACAAAAGCGCTTAACATCGACAAGAGCTTCCGTGTATGTGTGCCTGTTTCGTAGATCGGACTACTGTACAGGTAAGGGAAAATTCACTTTTCCCCACTGTAGTGCGATCTCGGAGTGAGAATAATAAAGTAGGGGGGGTGGGGGGTGCAGGGGGGGTGAAGCCCCCCTGCAGAAATGTAGATTTTTTTTTTTGAACTACACATACACGGAAGCACTTTTCGAAGTTAAGCTCTTTTGTGTATGCGTGTTCGATGTTTTGTGATTCAGACATATGCTAGTCGAGCATGTGTCCTAGACCCATATATATATATATATATATATATGTGTGTGTGTGTGTGTGTGTGTGTGTGTGTATGTGTGGATTACCTTCAGTTTCCCGACAGACGTCTTTACCGACATGCATTACACCGGCACATCAATTCACAGACATTTCCAAACCCTATGTTAACCGTGTGGTTAGTAAACACTCGGCCATCAACTTGAACTTTGCCCCTTACCCCCGTGGTAGTGCATTCTCGGAGTTGGTATATTTAGTAAGGGGGGTGTGAAGCCACATCGGTGGGTCAGTTTTTTCAGGTAGTGTAGTTTGTCTGGATGGCCGAGTGTTTACTAACCGCGTGGTTAACGTCGGGTTTGGAAATGTCGGTGAATTGATGTGTCGGTGTAATGTGTGTCGGTAAAGTCATCTGTCGGGAAACTGAAGGTAATCTGTGTGTGTGTGTGTGTGTGTATGTATATATATATATATATATATATATATATATATATATATAAAAATAAAACAAATAGCTAAAAAAAACAGCCCTCATACCACATGATATCACTAAATAGTGATTCATTAATAGCGATTCATTTATCTTTATATTGAATTTTCTTCTTCTTAAAAGAGCAGTCTGACTAACATATAGCGACTAAAGCAGACCAGTTTTACCCACTGATGTCATCAGTGCAAAATAGACTATTAAGGATCATATGATTAAATAACCAAGATTTAAAGTCACAGCATAATAAAACCCAAATACATATATATTAAACTAATGCAGATGAATATCAAAGGTACATTTTAAACAGTTGTTCATCTCATTAACATAATAACACTTTTCATCATTAAAACCATATTAGTACAATACTAATAGTAATATCATTCAACATTACACCACTGTACCACACGAAAGGATACAAAACTAAGAAACTGTAAAGTACCAGTACTATCGAAAGATGCAGCTGACAATATTTTTAGCGCTTTCAATCACTTTAATTTCCGTGACCTTCCTCAGAAACAACATGTAAAATAAATCACTTCCTTTTATAATCTTTTACAGGAAATTACATCATGATTGACAATTAAATTGCTTATAAATATTATAAATATCGTATAAAACATGTGATATCATATTAAATAAAAACCATTACTTGTAACTCCATGTTATTACCTATATGTTAGAAAACATTTTAAATGAATTGTGTCATTTAATCCTGGGTGTGTATTAGCTCCCAGGTATAATTGCCAATATGCCTCTTTGCACTCTAATAAATTATTTAAATCCCCAGTAAAACTGACATTATCCACCTTGTCAAGCACAAAGAATTCATATTTCTTGAATTCTTTGCACATAATAGAATGTCTAAACAAAGCATTTGACTTATCTTTTTTCTTTATGGCCAAGTTGTGCTCATAAATACGTCTTTTCAGATTTCTCTTTGTTTTCCCAATATAGTATTCTCTACATGTCACACAAGTTGCTACGTAAACTATCAATTCTCTATTACAATTGTAATAGTGTTTCGCCCAAAAAATCTCTTTATATTTTCCTATAGTGATGAATGAAGTGTTGCTTATGTACCTACACTGTCTACAATTGTTGCAACTATAAGTTCCTTTCTTTATTGTGCATGCTCTAGACAATTTTTGTGTCGATGTTGCTTGATTTTCTAGCATAATTTTGATGTTCATAGTCTTTTTAAACGTAAACATGGGACGTAAACCTAATTGTTGGAGCCATCAAGGAGTATTTTTCTGACTCCAAAAGTAAGCAAACTGGCATTTTAGAAGGTACACAACCTTCCGACTCGGCTGGAACATCTAATCCGAATATGAGTTCGGCACCGGGTGCTAGAGTTGGGCGTGGAGACGTGAACTCTGTAACGGAAGGCGTCCTGATAGACGGAGGACAAGTTTCTGAGTCGTTCAGTACAAACAACATTACTAACAACAGAGGACTGTCCGGAATGTTAGAAAACAAGGGAGATGTGTGGAGATACGTTTCCAGAGAAAACACGAATCCTTTTGCGAATATAGAAAATATGACAGTGAATTTCAATGTTGTAAGTACTGACAATTCTGAATATATTAATTGTCGCAAGTGTATATATGATTTAGAAAGAGTGGTATCTAAATATGTTTCTTTAAACATCGAGGTACAATACTTGGAAGAATGCATTAAACGCCAAGTAGTACCTCAGGGGTTACGAACAGCAAAATTTCCGAACTGTGTGACACCAGGAGACAAACTGTATTTGGATCTCATAAAATTATACAATGACACCGGTATAAGGATGATGGCATTGTTAACAGAGCACTACAAATGTGAACTTTTAAAGTTAAAAGAGGCTATACAGGAATTGGATGAAAAAATAAAAAATCATAAATCTTTCACTAGCTTTCTAGTCTTATACAATGGAGTGGAAGTCAAGGCAGAGGCAGAAGGCAACTATTGTATCAAGAAAGCAACATAAATTTAAGAGAGACCTTATGGCTTATAATAGTAATAAGGCATATATAATAAATGAAGATGTTGGTAGTGACAATACAAACGCGACACAAGCCAACATCATCAATTCTAACATTAATTCAACAGACAATGTTTCTAATCAGATTACACAGGAAGAAAGTGATGTAATCGATGTAGGAGTGATTCTTGAAAAGAACAATAAAGAAAAACAAGGTGCAAAAAACAATGGAAACAACATAAATAGTACTACCTATGCTGAAGCAGCTAGCACACCAGCTAGTAGCTCATCAGCCCCTTTTCAGGGGAACAACAATCCGAACAAACGGACTACACGGTGGTACAATGCCACCCAAAAAAAGTTCAAGCCAAAAGGCAAGAAGAAGAAGAGGTGGTAGAGGACATTGATTGTTATGAAATTAATATCCTAAACTTGTCAAGTACTATATTAAGTGAAGATGCATTAAGTGTGTTAAGAAAGGGTTTTTCATTTATTCCAGCTAACAAAGTTAACATTGGAAAGTTATTAATAGATTTTAGGTTATACCTGAGAAAATTGAATTTAAATTATATTCTACATGACATAACACAAGGTGATAAGGACTTGGGAGGTATCATCAAAAAACCAAGTACGTATAACCCTCCTTTAACAAACACACTTCAGGTCTTCCAGAACTCATGTGAGAAAGAGTTCAGGCACATCAAAAACAACAACAAATATAAGAAAAATTTAAGTGAAAATGAAATTAAAGCTCTAAAGGCTCTTAGTGAAGATAGTAATGTTAGAGTAATGAGAGCAGACAAAGGTGGGATGATTGTTATCATGAACACAAAAGAGTATGAAAAAAACATAGAAATGTCCCTAGCAGATGAAAAT
This sequence comes from Protopterus annectens, assembly GCF_019279795.1. Classification (NCBI taxonomy): domain Eukaryota; kingdom Metazoa; phylum Chordata; order Ceratodontiformes; family Protopteridae; genus Protopterus; species Protopterus annectens. The sequence goes on from NC_056733.1 coordinate 501,272,767, forward strand.
ACATATAAGATCACTAATTTAGAAACTGTTAGGTTAAAATATAAAGCCATCAACAGTTTCTTATTTGACATGTTTAGTCAGGGTGAAATTGACATAAATAGTTATGAATATATGTTAGTAGAAGAACCGAAAATGCCCAAATTATTTGGTATTCCAAAAATTCAAGAAAACACAAGTAATATACCATTCAGACCAATAATAGAAGCAAAGATGGCAAAAACTGAAAATATTTCAATTTGGTTGGACAAAACATTAAATCCAATAGTACAAAAGTCAAAATACTATTTGAGGGATTCCTGGCATTTATTGGAAATTCTAAGAAATTATAGAATGGATGGAACATCTATATTTTTGGGAACATTAGATGTAAAAAGTCTGTATACATCCATAGACCAACAGACAGGAATAGAATATATGAGGGAATATTTAAACAAAAATACTAATCTAACAAGCACTAAAATTAACACCTGCTGCAGTCTGATGGATTTAATATTAGAAAACAATTTCTTCACTTTCAATAGCAAAACATACCAACAAATTGCGGGCGTAGCTATGGGTGCTAGGGTAGCTCCAGCATTTGCGAATATTGTAATGGCAAATTGGGAGCAAAAGTATTTAGAAACACACCCAAGTTATGGAAAAGTGAAGATTTATCACAGATTTATAGACGATTTGATTTTTTTATGGTCAGGAAGTGAATTGGAATTTACAGAATTTGTAAGTGATTTGAATAACACAACTTCTTTCTTACAATTCAAAATTGGTAATTTTGGTGAGAATATAAATTTTTTGGACATTAACATAACTATTAACAATGAATCTAAGATATTCACAAGCAAAATATATAGAAAAGCATGTTTTGCTAATCAGTACTTACACAACGAAAGTCTACATCCACCCCATATGAAGAAAGGTGTCATTAAGGGACAGTATATTAGGCTTAGTAGACTCACAACCAATGAGGAAACATTTTCAAGAGAAGGAAAAATCTTGAGTAGATTATTTCAAAAAAGAGGTTATGATAAAATGTGGATAAAACAAATAGAGAAAGAAGTCCTTTTACTTAGAAGAGGTGTAGCTAAACCTATACTACAATCCACCGACATTTTGGTGGAAGCTGGAAAGTTAGTTGGAGAACAAGGTAAAGGAGAAGTTATGAATGAATATAAGATAAGTTTTCCAATTCCTATTGTTGACGAAATGTGGGAAATTAAAACTATAATAGTGGAAAACTGGAAGATAATACTAGGTAATAAAGACTTGGTAAACACAATAGGTTTACGTCCCATGTTTACGTTTAAAAAGACTATGAACATCAAAAGTATGCTAGAAAATCAAGCAACATCGACACAAAAATTGTCTAGAGCATGCACAATAAAGAAAGGAACTTATAGTTGCAACAATTGTAGACAGTGTAGGTACATAAGCAACACTTCATTCATCACTATAGGAAAATATAAAGAGATTTTTTGGGCGAAACACTATTACAATTGTAATAGTGAATTGATAGTTTACGTAGCAACTTGTGTGACATGTAGAGAATACTATATTGGGAAAACAAAGAGAAATCTGAAAAGACGTATTTATGAGCACAACTTGGCCATAAAGAAAAAAGATAAGTCAAATGCTTTGTTTAGACATTCTATTATGTGCAAAGAATTCAAGAAATATGAATTCTTTGTGCTTGACAAGGTGGATAATGTCAGTTTTACTGGGGATTTAAATAATTTATTAGAGTGCAAAGAGGCATATTGGCAATTATACCTGGGAGCTGATACACACCCAGGATTAAATGACACAATTAATTTAAAATGTTTTCTAACATATAGGTAATAACATGGAGTTACACGTAATGGTTTTTATTTAATATGATATCACATGTTTTATACGATATTTATAATATTTATAAGCAATTTAATTGTCAATCATGATGTTATTTCCTGTAAAAGATTATAAAAGGAAGTGATTTATTTTACATGTTGTTTCTGAGGAAGGTCACGGAAATTAAAGTGATTGAAAGCGCTAAAAATATTGTCAGCTGCATCTTTCGATAGTACTCGTACTTTACAGTTTCTTAGTTTTGTATCATTCAACATTACCATTCCTAATCACCACCTTTAGCTTTTAAAACCAAAAAGGTGCTGGTTAACAAAATATTATTAAATGTATCCACAACCCATATAGCATTTACAATATGGATAACTTCAAAACACATATATAAAAAACTTTTATCATAATGAAATCACAAATAAATATATTTTACTAGTATTCATTGAGTCCAGGTTTATACATGGCACCCACATTGATAATCCATAATCTTTCTTTTCGATCCAATATTTTATGTTTAGACAAAAGTGATAACCCATCACCCATGACAGCATCAATACCTATAAATATGAAATGTGCAGATATATGTTCAAATTGATGCTTATATAAAGCACTTCTAGAGTGCTTACAATTAATATCGCTCAAATGCACTGCAATTCTCTGCTTAAAAGATCTTGAAGTTTGACCAACATAGAAGGCACCACATTGGCATTCTGCCATATATATTACCCATTCTGTGGTGCATGTGATCAAGTACTTATTAGTAAACACTTTCTTTGTATTATATATATAAAGGATTTAGTTTTAGATATGACTTTGCAATATACGCACCTAACACACTGTGTACTACCATAAAATAAGTTTCTTAATGGCCATTGTTTATTTAGATTTACTGTTTTAAACAATGAAAGGCATTCACCTATATTTTTTCTCTTTCAAAAGCCAAAATAGCAATGTTCATCCAAGCATTGTTCAAAAAGCACATCTGTTTTTAAAATATACCATTGTTTATTATTTCATGAATTTTAAAAGTATTGGTAATGTATGTTGTTATTAATCTTAAGTGAGATTAATTATTAATACATTCCTTGTTCATATTATCAACTTGTAACAAATCATCTTTTGACATATTGGAAGCCAGCATTTTGCTTGCTTTACACCAACTTTCTTGTAACTTCTCATAATAAATCTGGCTTCAATATTAGTAGCCTCAGATTTAAATTTCTCCAATGAACTACAAATCCACCTCAATCGCATGAGCTGTGCCTTGGAAATATTTCTAATTGTATGTTTTGGATGGCAATTACTAGCCTCAAGTAACAAATTCTTAGTAAAAGGCTTTCTATATAAATTGGTAGCAATGGTGCCATCTATTAATTTAGTTACATTGACAGCTAGAAAATCTATATTGAATAGATCTATTTTATTTATTTATTTAACATTTGTTGACTGGGAAAGTCAGACTAGGACAGAGCCTATTTTCAGTGGAGGCCTGGAGAGAAACGCTCCAGACGCATGTCTTTAGAATGTGGGAGGAAACAGGAGTACCCAAAGGAAACCCATACAAATGCAGGGAGGACATGCAGACTCTGCACAGAAGGCACTCCAGATGAGAATCAAACCGGAGAACCTCTTGCTGTGAGGTGACAATGTTGACTGCTGCAGCACTGTGCTACCCCATGAATACCAAACCAAAGGTGTTGGAATTCAAATAGGCTGCAAACTCTTTCCATACTTCTAATGATCCTGACCAAATGCACCAACAGTCATCCAAAAAATGATACCACATATTGAAATTCCTTTCAAAAGAATTTTCATCATCATAAATTAAATCCCTTTCTAAGTAGCCCATGAAGTGATCTGCATAAATGGGGGCAAAGGTTGCCCCATTGCAGTCCATTTTACCTTTAAATAGCACTCATTCTTGTATTGAAAAACATTATTCTCCAAAACCATGCCTAGTAATTTTATCAAAAATTCAATCTGTGAATCAGAATACAATCCAGAATAACTTAGCCAATATTTAGTTGCCACTATTCCTCCTTCATGTGATATACTTGTATATAATGATTGCACATCCAACTTGCATACGTAAGAGATATTAGATATTTGTATATCATTCATAAGCTTCAAAAACTTAGTTGTGCCTCTAATACATGCCCTAACAAAATGCGCTAGTGACTTCAACTGATTTTCTAAATAAACCGATAGTGGTTTGATTAATGAGACACATCCAGATACAGTATTGGCCCTCCAGGTGGATTCCTACTAGACTTATGTATTTTTGGCAATATGTAAAATCATTGTGACTTTGGATCATCAACAATTAACTGGTGTAATAAATCATCAGAAATTAAGCCCCCATTTTTAACCTCTACTAGAAACCTATCAATGAACAACTTAAAGTCCATCATTGGATCAATAGGCAGCCTACAGTAAGAAACACCCTCATTCAACAGTCTCCTGAATTTGCTATCAGAGTCTATTGAGTCCCACAGGACAATTGCCCCACTCTTATCTGCTTTAACTATGACTGTTTGTTCTTGTTTCACTAAGCCATCTAATGCCATCTTTTGTCTTTTATTTAAATTATTACTATAATTCCTAAAAATTACATTTTGACCTACATGTAAATCATGAACAACATGTTGTTCAAACAGTTTAACTCCTGGGTGATATGGTGGTTGAAATGAAGATTTCTTTTAAACTTAAATGCAACTTCAGGTGTAGTCACCACATTCTGCCTTTGACTACAGAAGTATTTCAAATTTAAACTACGACAAAAATGTTTAATGTCCATAATACTAGAATACTGAGAGAAAAAAACGAAGGCACATACCCCAGTCCTTGTTTAATACTTCCATTTCAGTATCAACTAATAATCATATTATTTTTATTTAAATTATTTTCAGTTTTATATATATATATATATATATATATATATATATATATATATATATATATATATAGATAGCTAGATAGATAGATAGATGTTTATTTAGTTATTTGTTTGCTTGTTTGTTTATTTAGTTTTTTTTGTCCTAAGGAATGAATTGGTCCAAGGACCCTTTTCAGCCTTTCCCATGCGAGGAATCAGTTACAGTACAATACAGTTAAAAGTTACAGCATACGAGTTTACAAACAAGCAATATACAGTGGAGTCTAAACTGACTGCAAAAGCATTAGAAATACATAAACACTGATATGAGTACAGTGTACTCTGGCACAATATGCAAGAACTTGGTATATACATAACAGTTATACTTGCAAAAAACATTTTTTTTCCAAATACAGTTGTAACAGGCAATTGACTGACTTGAGAAGATAAAAGCAAGGGTTCCAAAAGCTGCTGGAAGTTGGGGGAGCGGAAGGCAAAAGGGACAGTTATTGATCTGAAAGGATAATTTTTCTGTCAAATGCCATAACAGAATCATATCTGTGACACAAGATGTATACAGTGCAAATATGAGTTGCAATAATTTTATAGAAATGTACAAATGAAGCTAATGTTGTACCTGCATGATATGTGATCCATTAGCCGTATATTCAAAAGTTAGTGAAAAAAGTGCAGTAGTGCTGTGACATACTGTCACCACACACAGAGCAGCCACTACAGAAGAGCCACATGAAGAGCAGCCACTACAGAAGAGCCACACAGAGAGCAGCCACTACAGAAGAGTGGTGCAAAGCTGTTAATTACTTCATTCAGTCTGTTAAACACACATTCAGACTCCAAATGAAGTGTTTAACTGTTTTACTGCTCTTTTGTGGTAACAGCAGATTGCTGTTAATGCTCTAGTGTGTGACAAGAGCTTAACACTAGTAAGAGGTACTTAATAAAAGCTTGTTAAGAATGTGGTGCTTAACAAGAATGCCTTTTCCCAAATTCAGGGCATAATCATGGTGATCCATACAATGCAAGTCATTATCTTTCAAAAATAAGATGTAAAATGCATCACAGAACATCTAGATCATGGCAGCATCTACAACTCAGGTTGTAGAAGTGGTGTTTTACAGGCTTATTGATGGCTTCTACCATAGACTCCCCTATTCTACAACTGGCCCTACACAGAGATGTGCAGGTAAGGTTGCAATAGCTTCTGTGAGGGGGTAGTAGGGGCTAGGAACAGTGAGATTATTATTTCTTAAATTCTCCTTCCATTCAAAATTGAAGGTCACTATAACTTTTTTTTGAGACTGAGGAAAGCATGGTCTTTATTTCTTTAATTTTCCTCACAGTTACACCTCAGATGTATGTAAACAACAACACTTTGACTTTTGTGGGGCACTGACAGTGTGGTCATTATTTCTTTAGCTTTTCACACAATCATACCTCAGAGATATGCTCACCATCACTATAGCTTGTGAAGGGGCAATTTACAGGCTAGAAGCATGTGTGATATTTTTTTTCTCTTTTCTCCCAAGCACATATCAGAAGTGTTTATAGGTGGCTAAATGTGAGCAGTTGGGCTAGGAGGCATATTGTGAATATACATCTGAGATCAACACTTTAAAATATATAGGTTCATAGGTTCATACTAGGCTATCTGCCCAAGGGCATTTATAAGCCTAGCCCATAGTTATGTGGCTTTCGCCACCCCTTTAGTTTGAATAAAACTATACCTATTATTTTGCTGTGCCTCTGTCAAGCAGTGACACTGAAGTAATCCCTGGGGTATATCTGCGATCTCCCATCCATTGGTCAAGATTCCTCTTGAACAAGGCCAGCGAGGTGCTCTGCCTCACATGTACCGGGATTTTGTTCCACAGCATAGGGAGTCTCTGGGTGATGAATCTGTCCCTCCAGCACGTTCTATTAATAACCGTGTCAAGGTTTAAGTCTCCCGCCCTTGTGGTTCTGAGGGATCTAGATTTTTTGAGGTGAAGCATATTCATCAATTCTGGGTTTGACATGGCCTTATATGTCAGGCACAGGTCACCTCTGAGCAAGCGGTATGAGACTGAATAGAGCTGGAGTTCTTTCAGTCGGGCAGCATAAGACATATTTTTGAGACCCTTTATCCTTTTGGTGAGGAACTTTTGGGGCCTTTCCAGCTGCTGCAGGTGTCGGGTCAGATACATTCCGAATGGGGCATTGTACTCAATCATAGGTCTAATGAGTGATGAGTACAGGGAACGATGACCTCCCTTGATCTAGATGTGAATCCCTTCATGATCAGGTGGGCAATGTAGAAGGTTTTCCTAACTACTTTAGCAACATGAGTGTCAAAGCGAAAGGCTACTGTCAACCTGGGTCCCCAGATCCCTGATGACTTCTTCTGTGCTCAGTGGATTGCCACCTATATGGTAGCTAGGGGTAACCTTGTTTTTCCCGAAGGGTATGACTATGCATTTCTTGGCGTTTAACTTTAGGCCATGGCTCTGGCACCAGTTATCCGTTTCTGTGAGGCCCTTCTGAAGGATATCTGTGTCAGATGTGTTTTCGACTATGGCCCAGTTTGCAGTCATCTGCAAACTTTGTCAGCCATAACCCTCCTGTGTTTGCTTGTACTTCAGAAAAGTAGATGCCGAACAAGAGTGGACCCAGGACTGAGCCCTGTGGGACACCACTTGTGACAGGCTTTGAGTCTGACATGGCTCCAGCAACTCTGACCCTGTGGGTTCTGTCACTTAGCCAGTTTGCAACCCATCTTGTGATGTATGGGTTTACATTCAAGCTGATGAGTTTTTCGATGATACCTGAGTGGGGTATTGTGTCGAAGGCCTTTGCCAGGTCGAGGTAGGCTGTATGGACTGCCTTTCCCTCATCAATGGCCTTGGTGACTGTCTCGAAAAAGTCAACCAAGTTTAAAAGGCATGATCTGCCTTTGACAAAGCCAAACTGGGTTGGATCCAAAGTCTGCAAGTTCCCTATGTCTTTATTTATGAGTTCCATTATGATCCTCTCCATGGCTTTGCAGATAAGGCTTGTCAAGCTAATGGGACGGTAATTTCCAGGGTCGGTGGAGGCACTGTACTCTGGTTGTCCGATGGATACACAGAAGGTAGCTGTCTTTAGGGTTGGGGTGATGAGACAAGCTATATGCTGTGTGACATCAGCAACTTAAAATCTATGACTGAGGCCATTTAGTCATTTATTTTTATCCCAATCTAGTATCAGAAGGATCCATAACTCTGAACTGTCCAGATTTTCACAGACTGTCTAGATTTTTGCCTCACATTTTTGATCTGTTCCTCAAAACATTTGTGGCTTTCAGGCAAATCAGTGAAGACTGAAGTCATTAATTTATGACAGACAAGTGAGGTTCAAACTTCATAGCTTTCAGAAAATGCATATTAACACTAAACCTTATAATCTAGCAACTTTCTAAGTTTATAAGAGCAATATTTAAAATCTATCCCTAGTTTTGGGTTTTGTCCCCTATTATTTTTAGTTTTGCCCAGATTTCTTATGCTGAGAGATTGAGGGGAATGGAGCGATACCAGAAGGTGACTATCTTTTTTTTCTGTTTTGACAGAGAGGCAGATGCTATTCTAAGATTTGATTCTTGTATCTTTGCAAACATTTATCTTTTCAATTTATTGGGAACAACTTTTTGTCAACTTTGATCATTAAGTCTAGGTACAATTTATTTCTTGAACCACTGTTAAAATAAAGAAACAGCAATGGAAAGGCTTGGAAACTGTTAATATTGTAAGCGCTTTCATTTATTCCGATAGATAAACTTCTTCAGACAAATGAACATCAGGAAGTCATATGATAAATAGTGTTAGAAAATGACATCACTTCCTATAAAAAAGTAATTAATTAATTAATTAAAGATTCATCTAAATAAAAACATTCAATATTTTTAAACATTTAAAAAACAAAATATTATTATTCTAAAAATATATAATATTTATCTTTCCAAGGACTTCAATTTTAAAAGGCACTTCAAACTAGATTGTTCATTCAAACCAGGGAACATATAGGCATTTAATTGTAACTGCCATCTTAGCTCCCTTTCCTCTAATATTAAAGACCAAGGCCCCCCTCGGATATCTTTGGACACTTGTTCTATGATCATAAAGGAGAAAGTGTGACCTGGGTGGTTTGAAACATGCCTAGCCAGGGCATTAGTTTGATTCTGTTTCCCTATGTTGCAAATATGTTTGTAAATTCTTGGTTTTACCTATGTAGAAGGTGTCACACTAATCACACCTGGCTAGATAAACCACTCCCATTGTGTCATAATTAAACCTACCTCTAATTGTATACTTTGAGTTATTTATCTGAAAATCAGAGCCTGTTTCAATAAACTTGCAAAAATTACAACAACCACATTTAAACACCCCTGGGGTCTTAACTAAGGGTTGAACAAGTCTGTCTAAAATCCCCTTAAAGTTAATTCTTCTCTTAAATATTATCCTAGGTCTATAAATTAATTTATCTTGAATATTGTGGTCATCACAAATAAATGCCCAATTTTTGAACACTATATCTCTTAAAATAGGGGCATCAATAGAAAAAGATTTGATAAAACTAATATTAAAATTGTTCTCTCCACTGTTAACATCTGAAGCTATTTCTACTGAATTTGTTTCAATTAAGAATTTGGGCTGATCTAAATGTAGCCTTCCATCTAACAAGGGTTTAAAAACTCCCGACCTTCTTTTATTTATGACCTCTATAATTACCTGATCTATTAATGATGGTAGATAAGCCCATTGTAAAAACATATATTTCAATGTTTCACATTCAGAGATAAAACTCAGTTCTGAAGATGACATCCTGGCTGCTCTCACTAATTGCCCTTTAATAGCTGCTTTTTTCTGGTGAAAGGGTCAGAGCTGTTAAAATGTAGGAAGGTGTTAGAATAAGTAGGTTTCCTATAAATACTAGCCAAATATCTCCTGCTGATGTAATCATTTGTTATAAGCACATCCAGAAATGAAATGGAATCAATACCGAATTGAAAAGTGAATTTCAAAAAATCAGTTAATGTTGAAATAGATTCCACAAATTCCCTAGCAGTGTTTTACTCACCCCTGAATAAAATAAAGATATCGTCCAAATAACAGGTGTACCAGACCACTCTGTTGTTAAACAATTCATTCTTAAATAATAAATTGTTTTCCCAAAAGGCCAAGACAGCTGACAAAGCTGCCACTAAAAGGAGACCCCATGGCCACGCTCATTGTCTGTAGATAATATTGATTTTCAAATAGAAAAAAAATTATTAAGTAATACTATATCTAAAACATATTCAATCAGATAAATTTCATCCTTGTTAATGCCTTTCTCATACAGAAAATTTCTGACCCATTCAAGCCCAAGTCTTGTGGAATGACAGTATATAAATCTTTGATACCTATTGTAAGAAAATTAAAATTATCATCAAACTCCAAGGAATTAAAAGCTTGCATGAAATGCCAGGAGTCACGGCACATTTGTGGCTCTGCTCCTAAGAGGTTCCTCAGTTTTGAGCCGACAAATTTGGCACAAGCAAATATCAATATCAATAGATCTTTCTATGAATAAATCATTAAGCAAGGATCTAATCCGCTAAGTGATATTAACTTCATTCAAAGAAACTTTGACATAGGCTTTAGTCTTAAGAACGTGCAAAACCCTAGACTTATAATCATTATCATTCATAAAACCCAAACCACCTCCTTTGTCATGTTTTAATATTCTCATGTTATGCATTTTAAGGTCATTAATTACTTGCCACTCATCTCTAGAGAGATTGACCTACACAAAGCATGTCTGAAATAAATTTTACAGATTTTCTCATAAAAGTATAAGGTGGGTTGTAGTGAGGGATTATATATGCTGGACACACAATTCTCATCACTAAAGACATTATTGTTGCCAAATATTAAATTCAGGTTTATCTTTCACAAAAATAACTTAAAATCCAATAGGGTGTCTGCCAAGTTGGCTACCTAACTAGGCACAAATGATAAGCCTTTGAATAAAATATCAACTAAGTCCTGAGTCACAGCATAAGAAGAAAAGTTGTACACTTTAAAGTCCCTCAATGAGTTAGAATGAATAGTTAAGCCTGGGTAATTATTGTCAAGGGGAACATGTAATAAATCAGTCTGTAAAACTATCTCCCTTGAAAGTTCTTTCGTTTCTGTCGACGAGTATGGTAAGGGCCTCTCCTTATCCGAGTTTGATATTTTCAGCTTGTTCATGGGAAAATCCATTACCTCATTGGAGCCCCTATTAGTTTGTCTTTCAGGACCTCATTACGTTGTGGTGAAGAAACAGTCACCTGTCCATTCAGATAATTAATGTCCACATCCTCACCACTCGCAAGTGACATTTCAGAAACAGAGGAACCAGGAACATTAAAAGTATCATCAATGGTGTTGTGTGAATGAACAGAAGGAGGGAGAGGATAAGCCATACCATTGTCATAGTCTTTTTTGTCCCTGGCTAGTTTCTTGATTTTAATATTGCAATATTTACTCATAGAACTGTCTATACTGTTAAAAAATTGACAAAAGTCGTACTTATACCTTGGAAAATGTCTGTCCACTTTAATGGCATTCTTCAAGGCAACATGTTCTGCTGTTAACATTTCAATTTGAGCCACATAAACTTTAATTAAAAGTTCCAAACACTGACAATCTTGGTCATTGAATAAGTATAATAATTCACAATGGAAGGAGGAATTCCTGACTAAACCAACAGGATACCTCCATTGTCTCAAACCTTCAGGTATATGCCGTCTATTTAAGCATTATTTTAGATATACAATCTCTAATTGAAATTTCTTGCATTTAAAAAGTTTTGTGTCAAAAGTTTTTAAAAGTTCAACTATGCCTCCATTAGCATTGGTAGAAGAAGAATCTGAACCATTGTTGACACCACCGTTCAAAGAAACACCATCAGAAACCAAAACCATGGGTTTATTGAGTAACTCGTTCAATGAAGGTACTTCCACAGCTATTGCATAGTCCTGGTTAACAAAAGATGAAATTCTCACTCCATTAGGAACTAAGGAATTCGCCCCGTTATTTACCTAAGATTTGCTGCTAGGTATAACATTGTTTCCCAGTCTTTGCATGGTGGAAGATAAACCAGAAGTTACGGTGGAATAGGTGATGTCATTATTAGGTGCACGGCTGTTGGAAACCTCCGATTAACAGCTAGGTGCGGAAGACTAATGCTGTCTGTTACTAACACACTTGGCTAAGTTGTCAACCCTGTTAGTAAGTTCACAGACAAGTAAATTCAGATAACCAATGCTTTGTTTCTTCATTGTTAGGAGAAATATTTGAAGAAAACAAGGGTTGCGAATCTATACCAATTCCGTTTGCAGTCTCCATGATGTAAAAACCAACCAAAAACACAAACAAACTAAAAAACTGAACTGTTAAAATAAAGAAGCAGCAACGGAAATTCTTGGAAACTGTTAATATTGTAAGCACTTTTGTTTATTCCAAGAGATAATCTTCTTCAGACAAATGAACATCAGGAAGTCATACAATAAATAGTTTTAGAAAATGACATCACTTCCTATAAAAAATAATTAATTAAATAATTAATTAATTAATTAATTAAAGATTCATCTAAATAAAAACATTCAATATTTTTGAACATTTAAAAAAGAAAATATTATTATTATAAAAAAATATATAATACTTATCTTTCCAAGGACTTCAGTTTCAAAAGGCACTTTAAAGTACATTGTTCGTTCAACCAGGGAACATATAGGCATTTAATTGTAACTACCATCTTAGCTCCCTTTCCTCTAATATTAAAGACCAAGGCCCCCCTGAGATATCTTTGGACATTTGTTCTATGATCATAAAGGAGAATGTGTGACCTGGGTGACCTTAAAATGCATAACATCAGAATATTAAAACCTGACAAAGGGGGTGGTTTGGTTTTTATGAATGATAGTGATTATAAATGTCTAGGGTTTTGCACATTCTTGAGACTAAAGCCTATGTCAAAGTTTCTTTGAATGAAGTTAATATCACTTAGCGGATTACATCCTTGCTTAATGATTTATTCAGAGAAAGATCTATTGATATTAACACATATAATTTTTTAGACGTGGCAGCACCTAAAATTCCAACTTTTTCTGCCCTACCTAAGATCCACAAGGATCTACAGAACCCACCTTTACACCCAATTGTTAATGGCAGGGGGTCAATCACTTATGCTTGTGCCAAATTTGTCGACTCAAAACTGAGGATCCTCTTAGGAGCAGAGCCACAAATTTGCCATGACTCCTGGCATTACTTGCAGGCTTTTAGTTCCTTGGAGTTTGACGATAATTTGAATTTTCTTACAATAGATATCAAAGATTTATATACTGTCATTCCACAAGACTTGGGCTAGAATGGATCAGGAATTTTCTGTATGAAAAAGGCATTAACAAGGATGAAATTTATCTGATTGCATATGTTTTAGATATAGTAGTATCTAATAATTGTTTTCTATCTGAAAATCAATATTATCTACAGACAATGGGCTTGGCTATGGTGTCTCCTTGTAATGGCAGCTTTGCCAACTATGTCCTGGCCTTTTGGGAGAACAATTTATTATTTAAGAATGAATTGATTAACAACAGAGTGGTCTGGTACATCCATTATTTGGACGACATCTTTATTTTATTCAGGGGTGAGCAAAACACTGCTAGGGAATTTGTGGAATCTATTTCAACATTAACTGATTTTTTGAAATTCATTTTTCAATTTGGTATTGATTCCATTTCATTTCTGGATGTGCTTAGGATTACATCAGTAGGAGATATTCGGCTACTATTTATAGGAAACCTACTTATTCTAACACCTTCCTACATTTTAACAGTTCCCACCCCTTTCACCAGAAAAAAGCAGTTATTAAAGGGCAATTAGTGAGAGCAGCCAGAATGTCGTCTTCAGAACTGAGTTTTATCAACACTGAAATATGTTTTTAGAACGGGTTTACCCACCATCTTTAATAGATCAGGTGATTATAGAGGTCACAAATAAAAGGAGGTCATGAGTTTTTAAACCCTTGTTTGATGGAAGGCTACATTTAGATCAGCCCGAATTCTTAGTTGAAATGAATTCAGTAAAAATGGCTTCAAATGTTAACAGTGGAGAGAACAATTTTAACATTAGTTTTATCAAATCTTTTTCTGTTGACGCCCCTATTTTAAGAGATATAGTCATCAAAAATTGGGCATTTATTTGTGATGACCACAATATTCAAGATAAATTAATTTATAGAGGTAGGATAATATTTAAGAGAAGAATTAACTTTAAGGGGATTTTAGACAGACTTGTTCAACCCTTTGTTAAGACCCCAGGGATGTTTAAATGTGGTTGTTGTAATTTTTGCAAGTTTATCTGAACAGGCTCTAATATTCAGATAAATAACTCGAAGTATACAATTAGAGGTAGGTTTAAATTGTGGCACAATGGTAGTGGTTTATCTAGCCAGGTGTGATCAGTGTGACGCCTTCTACGTAGGTAAAACCAAGAGACATTTTAAACAAAGAATTTACGAACAAATTTACAACATAGGGAAACAGAATCCAACTAATGCCCTGGCTATGCATGTTTCAAACCACCCAGGTCACACTTTCTCCTTTATGATCATTGAACAAGTGTCCAAAGATATCCGAGGGGGGCCTTGGTCTTTAATATTAGAGAAAAGGGAGCTAAGATGGCAGTTACAATTAAATGCCTATATGTTCCCTGGTTTGAATGAACAATGTACTTTGAAGTGTCTTTTAAAACTGAAGTCCTTGAAAGATAAATATTATATATTTTTAGAATAATAATATTTTGTTTTTTAAATGTTCAAAAATATTGAATGTTTTTATTTAGATGAATCTTTAATTAATTAATTAATTAATTATTTTTTATAGGAAGTGATGTCATTTTCTTACACTATTTATTGTATGACTTCCTGATGTTCATTTGCCTGAAGAAGTTTATCTACTGGAATAAACAAAAGTGCTTACAATATTAACAGCTTCCAAGCCTTTCCGTTGTTGTTTCTTTATTTTAGCAATTTATTTCTTCACAAAAAGAAAAAAATAAGACTGTATTTCTATAGTTAGCTATGATTTTTTGCCCAGGCCATAACTGTAACAAAAGACTGGATAAAAAAAGCTCTAAAATGTATCTCACAGTATCTAGAATCGCATGGCTTCTGAAGCCCAAGTCACCTCCAGACTATCAGCTTAATTCTATTATTTCTGCCACAGTTATTGCACATCCATCTTGGCCATTTATGGGGTAGTGCAAGGATGCAGGAAGAAAATGAAGAGTAAGAATGCATTTCTTTCTTTAACCATGATTTTTGATCAGGTCAATGTTGGCTCAAAATTTAGAAGCAAAGGAACTTGGCACATCTAGACCTCAACAATGCCTCAGGGGGCTGAGACCTCCAACTAGCTGCTACCCCTAGCTACCATATAGGTGGCAATCCACTGAGCACAGAAGAAGTCATCAGGGATCTGGGGACCCAGGTTGACAGTAGCCTCTCGTTTGACACTCATGTTGCTAAAGTAGTTAGGAAAACCTTCTACATTGCCCACCTGATCATGAAGGGATTCACATCTAGATCAAGGGAGGTCATCGTCCCCCTGTACTCATCACTCATTAGACCTATGATTGAGTACAATGCCCCATTCAGAATGTATCTGACCCGACACCTGCAGCAGCTGGAAAGGCCCCAAAAGTTCCTCACCAAAAGGATAAAGGGTCTCAAAAATATGTCTTATGCTGCCCGACTGAAAGAACTCCAGCTCTATTCAGTCTCATACCGCTTGTTCAGAGGTGACCTGAGCCTGACATATAAGGCCATGTCAAACCCTGATTTGATGAATATGCTTCACCTCAAAAAATCTAGATCCCTCAGAACCACAAGGGTGGGAGACTTAAACCTTGACACGGTTATTAATAGAATGTGCTGGAGGGACAGATTCATCACCCAGAGACTCCCTATGCTGTGGAACAAAATCCCGGTACATGTGAGGCAGAGTACCTCACTGGCCTTGTTCAAGAGGAATCTTGACCAATGGATGGGGGATCGCAGATATACCCCAGGGATTACTTCAGTGTCACTGCTTGACAGAGGCACAGCAAAATAATAGGCATAGTTTTATTCAAACTAAAGGGGTGGCGAAAGCCAAATAACTATGGGCTAGGCTTATAAATGCCCTTGGGCAGATAGCCTAGTACGAACCTATGAACCTATGAACCTATGAACTTAATTTGATTATTTTCTCCACATTTATTATGGTGTAATCTTGGCCAGTTAGAATATATTGAAAGAGGGAAATATAAACTGAATGATGTGGCAAAGCCAGGATTGTGGATGGGGGAGTGGGGGGCATATTTGGGGGTATGCAGGGGAGGCAATGGAGAGAAGGGCCCATGGAGTCTTTTCCTAGGGTTTCATTTCAGGATCAAAATATCCAGACTTGCCAGGGACCGCCCATTTAATTCCTCATACTGCACATAAACAAAGTTTTCTACTCTCCATAAATCACATTACAACACTGTAACACCTAGATAAGGAAAAAATATGCTTGGTTTGTCAGATTTTATTATAGAACAATCCTTTTATTCTATCTTTATTTACTAACGCATATCATATACCTGGTTCCATAATAGTGTTAAACTTGTCTTTGCAGACACTCCTCAAGCTGTTCAACTTATATTTAGCAACTGGATTTGTCCCTGAGTGGTTCACTGCAGTGCTGATGTCTCTCCACAAGTGTGACCCTTTAACTGACCTAGGTAATTAAAGTCCTATCAGCCATACAAACCACATCTGCAAAACCATGGAGAGTATTATAACTAACCTCATAAGCTGCGATATCAAGGCTCCTGGTAGACTTGACTTTCAACATGTTTGCTTTGAGAAAGGCAGATCTTGTCTATTTAGCCCTGTTCAACTTCTTCAAAAGGAATACAGAGACTGTAGATGGTGTCTATGAAGTACACATGGTGTATCCTAACCAAGTGAAGTCCTTCAAAACCATTCTCCATGCTGGAATAATAAAAAAAGCTAAACACTTTAAAAACCTATCAAATATGGTAAGATTGATAGCAACTAGCTGAAAGACAGAACCCACACCGTGCAAGTTGCAGATGCCTCATCAGTAAGCATGAACGTGACTGTTGGTGTCCTAAAGGGGTTGGGGCTTCTGCCTTTTCTCATTCACTTCCAAGATCTCTATGTGTAGAGCGAAGACCTCTGGCTAACAAAGTTTGCAGATGACTGCAAACTGGAGGTTGTTATATTATCCAATGGCACCCAAACTCTCCAGAATTAACTCTCTCTAGTAAACCCTCACTGTACTAAAAATAAGCTCAGACAAAATGCTAAAAAAAATGTAACATCACATTTAGTAGACAACACCTCCTCACATCATACTATATAGCTAGCACACCACTACAAAATGAAAACATTGTCAGGGGACATAGATACTTGAGCTGATAGCTCCCTCTCTTTCAACCATCATGTGAAAATGGTCATCAGGAAATCTTTTTATTTAGCACACCTAATTGCCAAGGGAATATCATAACAGTCTAAATAAGTAATCATTCCCTTATACTCAGCATTAATCAGGACAATTATTGAGTACAATACCCCCTTTT
The DNA here is from genome assembly GCF_019279795.1 of Protopterus annectens. Classification (NCBI taxonomy): domain Eukaryota; kingdom Metazoa; phylum Chordata; order Ceratodontiformes; family Protopteridae; genus Protopterus; species Protopterus annectens. The sequence goes on from NC_056733.1 coordinate 501,290,164, forward strand.
GGGTATATCTCATTAATCACATCAAACAATTAGTAAGATCCAAAAGGTTCCTAACCAAAAAAGATCAACGGCCTAAAGTCTCTCAATTAACCAAGATATGCTGGAAGTTCTATCCCTTTATTTAGTATCTTATAGACATTTGCTTATTGCACCGTTAGAAACCCAGTTGTCCTGGACTTTGGGTTTCTCTCCAAATCTAATATCTCCATCAGTATTAGAACCAGGGACCTAAAATCTTCACTAGCAGATGAATACAGCACTGTAGAGAGGCAATACTTATAAAGCAATATCTCCTAAACCTTTGGAATAAACTTCCCCTACATGTTAAGCAGTGCAATTAATTATTTTTCTTAAAACATAAACTAGTGACTGGATGAATATCCACCAATTTTCTTGTATGGCCCTCTTGGAGAAAGAAGAAGTTGCCTGAGGGTGGGTACTGACACTGTGTGAATGGTCATAAGATTTGTTGTCCTTAAAAAAAAGATTTGTTGGCCTTGGAATATCTATGACTGTAAACTGTTTTTATAGCTTACTCTCATAACATGTCAGAAAGTTTCTCCCTACCCCAATAATAATTCTGACTAGTATAAACTGGATGTAAGACAATGAGTGAATAAATACAGCAAAATGGTTACTACATCGGAAGTCAGTCCAGCGCCATTAAAATGTACCTGTGTGGAAAATTCTATGTAAAACTGGCTGTTAGACAGGAGAGACAAAGCTTATCATGGTACTCAGTGAGTGTGCTTCTTAAGACAGAAGTGGTGAACTTCATGACACCCATGCAGATGGACAATACAGTTACGACTACTGAATCCTACACAATTGCACTTTATAAGCACTTACATGAGTGCATGGATCGTGCTATCCCAAACAGAACCAAGACACTATCCTCCAAAAAAAGGAAGCCAGTCTGGTGGTCCCCTGCCATAAACAAACTGTTCAACAGAAGGAAGAAACTGTTGCAAAACAGAGTAAAATCCCACGAGTGGAGGAGCGCCATGGTCAGCCTCAGTAAGAAGCTGCGATCCCTGATAAAATCCTCCAAAGCTAGTTATGAAAACAAAATTGCCACTGATTCTAAAGACAACCACAAAGCATTCTATAGCTATGTCAAGAGTTTCAGTGGCAACACTCAGATCTGCTCTGAGTTATAGCACAATGGCACTAAATATACAGACTCAACTGATATTGCCAACATCCTGGCAGATAGGTTCAGTGCTAACTTTACCCCCTTTTCACCCCCTAAAGATCCCATCTCTATAAAGGAAGAATGCAAAGTTCCTGTAATCACAGGTAAAAACCACACTCTCCAAAGCCAAGAACACAGCATCCATGGGACCAGACAACATCCCAGGCTGCGTTCTACACAAACTACCAAACGAACTGGCACCCCTCCTAAGTACCATGTTCAATCATAGCCTCACCTCAGGCTTTGTGCCTGCTGAATGGCACACAGCAATGGTTATCCCACTCCACAAGGGCGGAGCCACCATGGACCCCAGGAACTACCACCCCATTAGCCTGATGAGCCTGGTCTGCAAGGCCATAGAACATATCATCATGGAACTTATAAACAAAGACATTGGTAATCTCCAAACTCTGGACCCCACCCAGTTCGGGTTTGTAAAAAACAGATCATGTCTCCTAAACCTGATATACTTTTTTGAAGCAGTCACCAAAGCTGTAGACAAGGGTAAGGTGGTTCACACAGCTTATCTAGATCTTGCCAAGGCGTCCGACACCATCCCCCACTCTGGAATTATAGATAAACTCACTAAACTAGGTATAAATCCCTATGTCCCAAGATAGGTTGCCAACTGGTTCACTGACAGAACCCACACTGTGAAAGTAGCAGACTCCAAATCTGATTTCAGACCAGTGACAAGTGGAGTACCACAGGGTTCAGTTCTGGGTCCACTCCTGTTTGGTATCTACTTCTCTGAAGTACAGGCTAACACAGAAGGTCTTTGGCTAATGAAGTTCACAGATGACTGCAAACTAGGAGCCATAATTGAAACTCCTAATGATGTGGACATCCTACAAAAGGGCCTCACTGAGACAGATGCCTGGTGTCAAAGCCATGGTACATTGTCATCCCCTTTGGTAAGAACTCTGTACCCATGAACTACAACATAGGCGGTAGTATACTTAACACCAAAAATGTGATAAGAGACCTTGGGACACAGGTGGACAGTAGTCTCTCCTTTGATAATAACATCGCCACAGTAGTCAGGAAATCCTTCTACACCTCATCACAAAAGGTTTCTCATCCAGAAAAAAAGAGGTCATTGTTCCCCTCTACTCATCACTCATTAGACCCATTATAGAATACAATGCCCCTTTTGATATGTACCTCACAAGACATCTACAACAACTGGAAAGGCCACAGAAATACCTCACAAAGAGGATTGCCGGCCTCAAACAGATGCCCTATTCAGACCGTCTCAACAAACTCCAGCTTTACTCCATCACATATCGCCTATTCAGAGGTGATCTCTGCCTAACATACAAAGATATGTCAAACCCAGAGCTGTTGGACATGCTCCACTTAAAGAAATCCCAATCCCTCCGAGCTACATGCTCTAGGGACATAAACCTTGTCACCACAATGAACAAAACATGCCAGAGGGATAGATTCCTGTCCCAGAGACTTCCCATACTCTGGAATAAACTACCTATCTATATCAAACAAAGCTCCTCATTAGCACTCTTCAAGAAAAATCTTGATGATCGGATGGGAAATAGGAAATTCACCTTGGGGATCACCTCTGTGGTTCTGCTCGACAGTGGCACAGGAAAATCATTTTCTTGGGCGGCAAAAGCCAGGGTACCTTTTTGGCTGGGCTTGTATAGGCCCCAGGGCTGATTGCCTATTACCTACCTATGAATTTATGAACCTATGAAAGGAAAAAAACATGTAGGTCTGCTCAAACATACTGACATTAACCTTTACTTGTAGAGCATACCTATATGTACATACTTATTGTTTTGACTTTCTTGCTGTACTCTGCCTGAATATTGCTGATCTCTGCCTGCATTTTATATTTCCCACCCACTCACCCATCTGTTGTTGTATTGTTAAACTTGGTGGCTTTTGAGTTGCCTGCCCCAACTATAAATGTGATTTTGGACACTCCTCCCAGTCCCATCTCATCACCTCATTCTACTGAGTACAGACAGATCATTTGGGAAGGCCCACCTCCTTAGTTTCTTAACCTTGAATTATCTTCTGTTTCCTCCCTTCCCACTTAAACTAAAAAATAAATTGCACTTTATTCAGCTGATTTTACTGTATTTGTGTTTCTTCCTATTTTATTACTTTATTCTGCTTTTGCTGCTTGTTCTTAAGTGTTCAACTGCATTTATTCTGCTGCATTTATTACTGCTTGTTTGTAGTCTGATTAAATTGTAACTTGTTATTCTAATCCTCTCAATTTTAGTTTAAGCACTTGGGCTTCAGGCCAGTTGTTTTACATTAAGAAGGTTTGTGGTCTGCACACTTGTAGCAGGAGAGGTAGCTTACATCCTTCTAAGTTGGGAATTGCTGGTTGAAGGCTTAATGTGTCTGCTACTCTAAAAATGCCTTAGTTTTAGTTTAAGCACAGTCTTGTGGGAGGAGAGGGTAGCCCCTGCCCTTCTGAGCTGGGTGTTGCTGGTTGAAAGCTTATTGTGCCTGCTTATTTGAACTGTTTTTTTTTCTGAAATTGTTTTACTTTGTTTGCTATAGTATACACTAGATTCAGACCTGCTGAAGCTAGTTTTGTTTGTATAACTTGAGCACTAAACCAGGCCATCTTTTGTTGGAGAGAGTGCCCCTGCACCCTAGTGGCAGGAGTATGCAGTTAGAACTCATCTGATTGAAGGTTGCTGCAACAGGGCTCAATTTTGAGCTTTTTTATCAGTTAACTTGTTTAAATCAGTTTGCTACTGTTTGCTACAAAGCACTGTGTTTGTGTGGGTTTATGCTTGTTTTCACATCGTGCACTACCATGCAGTGGTGGCCATCGTTGGTGGTTATAGACACAAACACTTTTGCCTGCAAATTCTCCCTTAGTATTCTGCTGGTGCTCCATTGGTGAGTTCTCATGATTGTCCCTCACTGACAGGTGATACATTCAGAGAAGCTCTGGAGGTACCAATGCAGATCCTACTCACTAGCCCTTCATAGTTTTTTTGTCCACTTCTCCTGTCCTCAACTTTGCCTGGTCCTTCCTGTCCTCCCCCTGTTTTCTGACCACATCAATTTACCCAGCATTATGGATGGACAATTTCCCACAGTTTCTCCAGCCAGCCTGGTCAACATGGGTATCCTGAGGTAATGTAGCAATCGCCTCATGTAGACTGATAACCCACTTCTTCTAGTCCACACAAATTCATTATGTAGGATATGCATCTATATCAAAAACCTAGAATCCAGGCTCTCTTGCTCACCAGTCAGTTCATCTGATAAGAAGCAGGTTGTCAGCATGGACACCTCACCTCCTGCACCTACCAAACCAACAACACATAAACCTACATATGCGAAGGTCCTTACCAGAATATTACCTAAACTTCAGAGACCTCCCAAACACAAACACAAGCACACTTCACATAATACATCCTATGCAGAACATAGTACACATAATATATCACACACCAGTGTCTCACCAGTCAAGCCCCTAAGGCATAACACAAAAACAAACATCTTTGTCATAGGCAACTCAGTTGTGAGACACAGAGATGTCTCTCTCACCAGGATGAGTAAGGAGAAGGTCACGGTCAACTGTCTGTTAGGTGCCAGGATCTGCCACATCACACACGCACTCAAGTCACTCAACAGCAGGCATTGTTATGACTCTGTCATAGCCCATGTTGGTGTGAATGACTTTAGATGTACCTCACTGGACTATATGAAGAGAGACATGACTGAGCTCTCTGATCATGTGTGCCAGGCAGGTATGTCCCTAGCCTTAAGCAGCATTTTACCTTCACCTCGGATGATACCTCAATACAAACAGAAAATGATTGACTTCAATAATTGGCTTAGTTTCTGGTGAAATTCAAAGAGGATCCAGTATCTGTCAGCTGTGATGACATGGTCGACAGACATCATTGCTTTGCCAGAGATGGTCTTCATCTGCCCCCACCCGGGATTTCAGTTAATGGTTAAGGCTGTTACCACCCCCGTAGTGCTTTTTTTAGGCAATGTCACAAGAACAAAATTCCCTATGTAAAAATACCCTCTAAAAATAACCTTAAAGTTGTGCTGCTAAATGCTAGGAGTCTAAACCAGAAATTGCACTCACTGGAAGCAGTCCTCATCTTTGAACATGCTGATATTTGTGCAGTCACTGAGACCTGGTTTAAGGCAGCAGAGAGCATACCTCCCATACCAGGTTACATTTCCTTCCACACATTTAGACCACAAACTAAAGGCATGAGAACTAAAGGAGGTGGTGTATCTATATTCATTAAAGATAAATACACCTCTAGATTGGTTAAACAGCATGATTCCCTTAAATTACTTCAGGTGTAATTGACAGTAGGTGAGACCCCTCTTCAGGTCATTGCTAGCAATAGGACCCCCTCCATGAATCAGGACATCCACTCAGCCTCCTTGGATCTATTTGAGTCAATCAAGATACAAACAAACAGCCTGGTTTTGGGTTACTTTAACTACCTCTGTATTGACTGGGTAAATTATAGGTGTTCTAAATCACTTGCCCAAAGGTTCCTGGACATTGTAAACTCCAATGCCCTGAACCAGCTAGTTGACACACCCATAAGGGGCTCAAACATCCTGGATCTGATGCATACCAACATGGGGGACCCCTGCACCACCCCCAATGTGTGGCCATCCCTGGTGAGATCTCGCCACAAATCAGTCTCGCTAGAAGTAACTATAACACAAGACCCCCCCCCCCCTAGCAACAACTAGACTAAAAACTTCTTCAAGGCCAATTACAACCTTTTATGTGACAATATAAATAGCTTCATAGCCTCTTCCCCACTGATGGAATAGACACCTATGCTAACTTATACACTAATGCTTTATACGAGCACCTATACAATTGTATTGCCTCTGCCTTACCTGATAGAACCAAAGTGAGATCTTCAAGGAAAAACAAATCTGCCTGGTGGACAAATCCCATTAATAGGCTATACAATAGTAGAAAGAAATTGCTGTCTAAGAGTAGGAAGGAACGGTCTCAAAACTGGAAACACTCCCTCCTCAACTTAAGCAAATAAGACTCCTAGTGAGGTCCACGAAAGCTAACTACAAATCCAAATTAGCTTCCCTAACTAAGAATAACCACAAAGTATTCTTTAGTTACATCTGTAACCTCAAAGGTAAGGCCCAGATTTGCACTGAACTCATACTTAATTGTACTAGATATACAGAACCTGTGGATATAGTAAACCTGCTGGCTGACAGGTTCAGTGAAAACTTCACCCCTTGGTCCCTTCCACATATACACCAAAGCATCTCTAACACCTGTCCCCCATCTAGTATCTCTGAACAGCAGGTCCTAAATGCCCTCTCCAAGGCCAAAATCACAGCCTCTGTAGGACCAGACAATCCTGGCCTGTGTACTGCATGGGTTAAAACAGGAATTAGCATCACCATTGGGCACGCTTTTCAATCTCAGCCTAAGCACTGGCTTCAGCCCCGCAGAATGGAAAAGAGGTACCATCATCCCTTTGCACAAAGGGTGTGCATCCACAGACCCCAGGAAATATAGACCTATTAACCTGACCAACCTTATCTGTAAGGCCATGGAACAAATCATCATGGATCTTATTAACAAAGATGCAGGAAATTTCCAAATGCTTGACCCCACCCAGTTTGGCTTTGTCAAGGGGAGATCATGCCTGTTAAACTGGTGGACTTCTTGAAGATAGTCACCAAAGCCCTAGACGAGGGCAAATCTGTGAATCCGGCCTACCTGGACTTAACCAAGGCCTTTGACACAATCCTTCACTCTGGCAGCATTGATAAACTCTCCCTTGCTGGGTATCAACCCATATATTGTCAGGTGGGTTGCAAACTGGCTCACTGATAGAACTCATATGATCAAAATAAGGGACTCCATCTCCTCCAGCAGATCTGTAGACAGTGGTGTTCCACAGGAATCAGTTCTGGGATCCCTACTGTTTGGAATCTACTTCTCTGAAGTACATGCTAAAACTAAAGGACTGTGGCTGATAAAGTTTGCTGATGACTGCAAACTGGGAGCAATCATTGAAACCCCTAGTGATGTCAACATCTTTCAAGAAGGTCTTACGCAGACTAATGACTGGTGCCAAAATCATGGCCTTAAACTTAATGCAAAAAAATGCATTATCATCCCCTTTGGCAAGGATGATGTTCCTACAAACTACAACATCAATAGCAATACCCTAAGCACACAGTCAGTGGTGAGAGATCTAGGCACACAGGTTGACAGCAACCTTAAGTTCAATCACCATGTCTCCACAGTGGGAAGAAGGGCATTTTATATTGCTCATCTCATAAGTAATGGCATTACCTCCAGAAAAAAGTGGATGTAACCCCCCCCCCTGTACTCTTCCCTCATCAGGCCAATAATAGAGTACAAAGCTCACTTTAGTATGTTCCTTTCCAAACATCTGCATCGATTGGAGAGACCACAAAGGTTCCTTACCAAGAAAATTCAGGATTTTCAAGATCTGCCTTATGTGGACAGACTGAAATCATTGTCAGTTTACTCTGTGTTGCACAGACTGCTCAGAGGTGACCTGTGCCTTGCATGACCCAACTTTAATGGAAATGCTACAAATTAGCAAGTCAAATGGCACACTGGTCACTCACTCAAAGGGCCTTAACCTGGTATGTGACATCAACAGAACTTGCTGGAGAGACAGATTTGTTTCACAGAGGTTGCCCCACCTTTGGAACAAGCTTCCTATTCATGTTAAACAAAGACCCTTGTTGGCCCTACTTAAGCTTAATTTGGATTATTGGATGGGTAACCAGAAATTCATGCCAGGGGTTCCACATGTATCCCTCTTGGACAGGGGCAATAGGTACTGATTTTAGTGTCTGCTTGAACCAGACAGCCTTGATTATGTGGGCTGAACTTGGCTAGGCTTGTAAGGGCCCTTCAGTCTAGTAACCTCCTATGATCCAATGATCTTATGTGTGTGTTTGTGGTATGAAAGAACAATTGCAGCAGGTCTGGCCACCAGGTAGTGTGAACATTGGCTGTAGATAATTGTAACTGTTAAAGTGACACCCCCAACCTCATGTGCAAAAATAGCAAAAAAGAGTTGTGGATGGATGGATGGATGGATGGATGGATGGATGGATGGATGGATGGATGGATGGATGGATGGATGGAGAGTATACCTTTCAAATGTACAAAGTATACACATGAATGTAATATCTTCTTGTACTTGTGTAAATTGTTGTCTTTACTATCAGTTCACATGCCTGGTAAGCAAATAGCAATCAGTAAATAAATAAAAAACTGCCCAGAATTTTGCAGGACACCCCTGGTTTTGCCACACATTTTACCCTGCCCTCATAAAATGTTTGATATTCTGGTAAATCACTCAAGATCATACTTATCAACTCAAAATTTGTAGTTTTCTGGCAAAAGCCACTGAGGATGCTCCTCACTAAATTATGAGACATTTGGGTCTGAGTCTTCACAGCTTTCAGGAAATGCATACTAATGCAAAACATCTTATTCTAGCAGCTTGCTAAGTTTATAAGAACAGTTTTTAAAATCAGTCCCTAATTTTGGCTCTTTACCCCATCACCCCTTTATTTTTGGCTTTGTCTGAAGCTCTTAAGCAAACATTGAAAAGTATGTAGAGAATTACAGTCAGTCACTAATATAAGACATTAAAGTTTCATACTTCTATTTTTCAGAAAATTCTACTAAAATTTTAAATGAATAAAAAATGTTTAAAATTGTCCCTGGTTTTGAGCGTTTGTTCTCTTTCCATGGTAATCGTGAGCTTGGACAGCCAGAAAAAGACTGCTTCTTATACAGATCATATTTTTCCAGCTGCCTAAGCTTGTGGTTACCTTGGAAATGTCAATACAAATATTTACATTTAATCACTAAGCTGACAGCAGTTTCTGGACACATTGGGCAATGGTTGAAAGTGGGGGGGCTCTTCCCCCCCCCTCCCTATGTTTCCGGCACCCATGGATAAAACTAAATACACATGACTGAAAAAGATACATAAAAGGTTCATAGATTAATGCAAGGCTGTTGATCAAAAGGATCATTAGCAGCCTGGCCAAAATATCTAAAATTGTGTGTACCCATTGGCATGTCTAATTTATAGCTAGTTTTGACCCCTGTTAATGAGGGCTTCCATGTATCCAGGTTATTCTTAAAGTGGATCAGTGAGCTACTTTGCTTTACAGGTTCATAGGTTCGTATGAAGTACTAGGCTAGCTGCCCTTGCAAGCCAGCCAGTTCACCTTCCTGTGCTTGAAATAACCTATCCCATTTGGTTATAGATTGGCCTTACCCAGCCTATGGCAGATAATTATATATTACTCCTAATGAGAGTAACTGGGATCATACCATAGATAATTTGAGGGGTTCCCATGCATGGGACAAAGCATTTTAGAGCTGCATCTGTACGTTAGTAGTACAGGGAGACAGTCCTGAGGTAAATATTTTGTTTCCCATCCATAGATCTCTAAGCTGTGCTTGAAAATGGACAGGGATGAGCTTTGTATTATGTGGGTGGGGAGTCTGTTCCATAGCAGAGGTATCCTCTGTGAAATATACCTTTCCCTCCAAACCATTCTGTTTATGTTGCAAAAGAGGTTTAGATCCCTAAACCGAGTATTTCTGATGCAATTTGACTTGGTGATGTGCAGTAAAGCCATCAGTAATAGGCTGGAGGATGCCTTGTATGCCAGACACAGGTCACCTCTTATAGGATAGTATAGGATCATAGGATCATAGAAGTTACTAGGCTATTGGCACTGAGGCCCTTACAAGCCTAGCCAAGAATTTAGCCCATGTTCCAACAAGTCAGCACCCAATGCCCCTGTCCAGCAGGGACACAGGTGGAATCCCAGGGGTGTATTTTCTGTTCCCCATCCAGTTATCCAGGTTGCAATTAAAAAGAGTTAATGAGGTACCCTGCTTGACGTGGAGCAGGAGTCTATTCCACAGAAGGGGGAGTCTCTAGGACATGAATCTGTCCCACCAACAAGTCCTATTGATATCACAGACCAGGTTGAGGTTGCACGTGGAGCTTTATTTGCAGATATGCGGCAATCCCATCAAGGCAGGGTCTGAGATTGCTTAGTATGTGAAACAGAGATCAACTCTGAGGAGTCTTTAGGAGACTGAGTAGAGAGACAGGGCCTTAGCCTATCTGTGTAGAGTAGATGTTTGAGGCCTGGATTCTCCTGGTGAGGAACCTCTGTGGTCTCTCCAGCTGCTGCATGTGCTTTGTGAGGTACATGCTGAAAGGGGAATTGTACTCAATAATGGGTCTTATAAGGGAAGAATACAGGGATGTTATGACTACCTTGTCCCTGGATGAGATACCCCTACTAATGAGGTGGGCCATGTAGAAAGCTTTCTGTACAATGGAGGCAATATGGTGGTCAAAACATAGTTTGCTATCAACCTGGGTGCCCAAGTCCCTCACGACTGATTGCGTGCTTAGGACCTTGTTATTAATGTGATAATTTGTGGGGATGTCACTCTCCCCAAAGGGGATGATTATGCATTTTTTGGCATTCAGTTTGAAGCCATGTTTCTGGCACTAGTCATATGTTTGGGTGAGACCCTCTTGGAGGATGTCCACATCACTAGGGGAGTGGTTAACAGTGCCCAGCTTACAGTCATTTGCAAACTTGGTCAGCTGTATTGTTGGTTTTGGCCTACACCTCAGAAAAGTATATCCCAAACAACAAAGGCCCCAAGACCGATCCCTGGGATACACCACTAGTTACGGGTCGACTGCTTGAGGTGGCTTCCCCTATTTTGACTAGGTGGTTTCTATCAGTGACCCAGTTTGCTACCCATCTGGTAACATATGGATTGAGCCAAAAATGCATTAATAAAATTATATACCAAAACAAACTCTTGTTATATCCCTAAAAAAGGGAGGGGACTAACTCCCCATCAGTTAGCGACAATGATACTATAGCTAACCCTTGTGGTAATATAGGAATTTATAACTTCCCTTTTGAACAAAATAACCACAATGCTGAGTATCACTGTAAACCAGAGCCAAACGTTAGAAAGTATGAATAAAACTCCACAAGTGCAATCAGAAAAAAAGATATTCACTGTATTGAAAATCAACACCAAAATATAGTAACCATGTACACATATGGGACCCAAAAGTTGTGTCCAAACCTCTCAACCAATAAACGTTATATAAACAGATAACTATATTAACTATATTGACTATTGTAAGGTGGAATGATAGTCCCTAAAAATATGGATTGATGCCTAGTTGAGAGAGTTTATTTATTATACCCGAGTGGGGAATAGTATCGAAGGCTTTAGCCAGGTCAAGGTAGGTGGTGTGCACTGTCTTCCCCTCATCCATGGCTTTGGTGACTGTCTCAAAAAAGTTGACCAAATTTAACAGGCATGACCTCGCCTTGATGAAACCAAACTGTGGGGTATCAAGTGTTTGGAGGTTGCCAATGTTCTTGTCAATGAGGTCCATAATAATCCACTCCATGGCCTTGCGTATCAGGCTAGTTAGGCTGATGAGTCTATAATTTCCTGGATCAGTGGATGCTCCACCTTTGTGCAAAGGGATGACAATAGCTGTCCTCCACTTGTCTGGTATGAAGCTAGTACTCAGGCTTTGGTTGAATAGGGTGCCTAATGGTGCTACATGTCCCTCTCTGAGTTCATGTAGGATGCAGCTTGGGATGTTATCTGGTCACATGGAGGCTGCATTTTTTGCCTTTGAGAGGGAAGTGATGACTTGCTCCCTAGAGATAAGGGGAGGGGGCTGGTGCTGGTGATGTCCTGATTTACTGATGGGGGGACAGACAGGTGAAGTTTTAATTTAACCTCTCTGCCAACAGGTTGGCTATATCTATGGCATTTGTGTATGTGGTGTCCTTGCCCACCAGTTCTAAGCAGATCTGGGTGCTTTCCTTGAGACTGCAGATATATGCAAAGAAAGCCTTGTGATTGTCTTTATTAGATGTGGCCAATTTGGACTCGAAGTTTGCTTTGGAGGATTTCACTAGTGCTCTTATTTGCTTGTTCAGACTAAGGAGAGATTGCTTCCAATTAAGCCCCTGCTCCTTCTTTGTCCTGGACAGCAGTTTTTTTTTCCTTTTATTATAGGGTTTATTTATTGCAGATGTCCACCAGACAAGTTTACTCTTCCTTGAGGAGGAGGATTTTATCCTTTCGGGTATTCCTGATTCCATGCAGCTATATAAGTGCTCGTATAGTACTTTGATGTAGGTTTGGACATATTTGCCAGTTCCTACGGGGGGGTAGGGAGCTGTGAAGCTGTTTATACTTTCGCTCATGAGGTAGTAATCAGCTTTCAAAAAGTTTTTATTGTTTGACCTTATCTAGAGGGTGGTCGGAGGAGATGGCGATTTCAAATGTGACCACTTTGTGGTTGGATCTTTCCAGAGAGGATGACACTGTAGAGATGCTGCAGTGGTTACTCATGTTGGTTAATACCATGTCCAAGATATTTTCACCTCTTGTGGGGGTGTCAACCAACTGGTCCAAGGCATTTACATTGACAAAAATAAGGAATCTCTGGGCATTTGTGTTTTGGCATGAGTAGTTCTTCCAATCTATGGACGGAAAGTTAAAGTCACCTAGGATCAGGGTAAAGGGTTGAATCTTAATAGATTCAAAGAGGTCCAGATAGAAAGAGTGGACATGTAAGATACTAGTGACTTGGCTCTGTGTTGGTCCATGTAGTACATGTTGTTTAGGCCTTGTATCCTTTTAGTAAGGTATCTCTGTGGATGTTCCAGTTGTTGCATGTGTCTGGACAGATACATGCCAAAAAGCGTATTATATTCAATGTTTGAATTAATGAGGACTGAGTAAAAGGAGACAATGAAATCCCTAGCTCTAGACAAAATCCCTTTGTTTATAACTTGTGCAATATAGAAAGACTGTCTTATAATAATAGACACATGTTGGTCAAAAGTTATAGCCAACAGAAGTCTATTCCATGAAAAAATGCATTCTCTGGAATATATATCTATCTATCCCACCAGCAGGCTCTATTTGTATTTCAGTAGACATTAAGATCTCTAGTAGGTGCTAATGTTGGTATTAGTTTTGAGGTTATGCAGTAGGTTGCATAGGAATAGATACTTGGAGTTTATATAGGCTAGCCAGAGGTCACCTCTCAATAGTCTAACAAAAACTTTTTCACAGTCAGAATCAAACCATAGACCTTCCACTCAGAAGGCAAATATTTACCATTATGCTATCAAAGAAATAATACTGGCTGTATTATGACCAGCAAGGATCTCTATATGCCCTTCTGATACAAATGCAGAAGGGTGATTGTAAGAATGAGTTTAGAATAAGGTTGCATAGGAGAGTCGTATATAATATTAAGAATGGTATGAAATGAGAAGTACCTACAATCACCCTTAATATTAAAAGTGGTTACAAAGAGATTCCTTCTGGAGGAAATGTTTAAGCTGTTTAAGAAACTCTGAGAATGTAGTAACTTGTCTTAAATCTCCTGGCATGGAATTCCAGGTAGATGAGGTGAGCTTAGAGAGCACATTTCTACCAAAAACTCATTGAAAGGAAGGTTTGTAGAACAGTAAAGCTTTGTGGCTTCTGAGAAAATAATCAGAAGAGTGGGTCTTTAACTATACTGTTTTTTTAACCATTAATGCTGTCAATGGTGTAAAACATCACCTCCCATATTACTAATCCTCTAACATTCATAAATGGTCTGAAAAAGTCTAAGAAACATGAATAGACAAAAGTGCTTAACCAGCCTATTAAAGTTCCTGCTTTTACCATTTGCTGCCCGGATATTTGATTTTTAATTTGGAGCTTCTGCTTATGGCCCAGTGTAAATTTTGTCGGCTTGTGTTTTGTGTTTTTTTATTACCTCTCATATTGCTAATCCTCTAACATTCATAATGTTTCTCTGTGCAGTGTAATTATTCACACCAAATGTAAATCAAACACAATTATTTTCATACGTACAAACAGTAAAACCCATACTGACAAATTATTATAGACCATTGTAGATCAGAAGCTCTTCTCCACCCCCTACACAAAATTATAGAAAAAAATAATGAATAAGCAAATATTCAACCACTCTCATTGCTCTTTCACCCATAACATGGGCTTGAAACATGCTGAATATAGCACTGCATGATTTCTCACAGTATATGACTTTCAGTCACCTTTATTAGTGATGATTGTTTTGGACTTATCTCAGAATGCTTATAAAAACTGTTGCAAATCTACATTAATGTTAACTATAAGAGTTCATCCCCCACAAAACGAATGCAGTCAATACACTGAACAAAGTTTTTTGGTTATAGAAAAAATGGAACCTGTCCTCAAAGTTAACTCTGAAAGTATGAAGCATGCAAGAAGAATATTTTTCCAATGAGATCATAAAACGAAAAAGGCGAGAAGGCTCCCAAAATGAAACTCCTTTATTCACAATTAAATGGTAAGCACTTTCATCGGCCAAAATGCGCCAGCTTAGACCAAACAAAGAGTTTGGTCTGAAGAAGCTGACACATTTTGGCCGGTGAAAGCGCTTACCATTTAATTGTGAATAAAGGAGTTTCGTTTTGGGAGCCTTCTCGCCTTTTTCGTTTTGTGGACTTACCAGTTTGTGTTTTTTGGTTCGTTTTCCAATGAGATCATCACAAAATATCTTTATATGGAGATATATTTATTTATTATTTATTTTTATTTAACATTTATTTACCGGGAAAGTCCAACTTGGAACAAAGTCAATTTTCAGCGGAGGCCTGAGGAGAAATGCTCTAGACGCCTGTCTTTGTAATGTGGGAGGAAACTGGATCACTCAAAGGAAACCCACATAAACACAGGGAGAACATGCAGACTCTGCACAGAAGGGAGTCCAGCTGAGAATTGAATGGGAGAACCTCTTGCTGTGAGGTGACAACACAACTGCTGCATCACTGCGTAATCCATGCTGCACCACTGCGCTGTCTGTGGATACATCTGCCAAAGATCTGCGTTCTGTGTTTGGATAGTAAATATGGATAGCATAAAATGAGATACTGCCAGCACAGCTAGCTGGAATTTTGGAAATAATTGTATGTCATTTGTGAATATCAATATGGTTTATATAAGATGCTTGTGTTACAACTGTATTAGAACTGCATGTTATGTGTATATCAAACTGGTTTGTACAGATGGATGTTGAAAAGGTATTTTATAATACGTTTGTGCTTGAGATGCATCCACAGTGCCCCCTGCTGGAAGAACTGGAAGAAAGCAGAAATGTACATGCAATATTGTAACTCTTTAAAATTATATAATTTAATAGTGGAAACTAGAATACAGGAGGTTAACTTCAGTCCAGCAAATTTTAGGAAAATAGCTGAAATTAAATTACTTTATAGGCTATGCAATAAAAGATGGTATATTTCAGTCTTCAATGCAGCTAGAGACAGAGTCTGTGCTGAGAAGCTTTCTGTATTTTTAGGGTGAATTAATTACTAATCTTGAAAGCATGAATGAATGCAATTGTTTTATGACTTCCAGCATCTGCCAAAGATCTGAGGTCTATGAATTTTCACAGGTAGATGTTAAATACCGCCAGTTTCCAGCAGTGGGGTTTCACCTGGGAACTAGAGTCAGGTGACAAGAAGTGATGTCATTCTGCAAGCTATCCCAGCAGTAATATTTGAGATATTAATTTGAGAAGTCTCTTAGTGAGACAGAGCATTCTGTATTCTGTTTTGGACCTGACAACAACATTAAGATCCATTCAACACATCTGCCTTGCTCTAATGAAGTAAGTTTCTAAGGAATAGTAATTCTCCTAGATATAGTCAGTAATATAGCAAAGCTTAGTTTAGATAGTTTTTATTTATTTATTTGAAACTGTAAAAGAAGAAAGATGCCAAAACTGCTGGAGCCACGGATGTCAGCAACAATTTTTTATTAATAAATCCACCAAGAACACCGCTAAAAACACATAAACGCCTTGTAACAGAATTGCATTTTCGTCTAGACAAATCGACTTCTTCAGATACCCTTCACTAAAACTAATCAACCTTTTATACATATATTTGAAATTCCTTATCCAATCAAAACAACTGCTGAATTAGGAATTAATTAATGTGCTTTTTATCCATGTATTAAAACTACTTCATTCCTAACCAACCTTCCACAAATTCTAAAACCTTCTCCAAGGAATACATAAACGTTTGTAACAACATCTTAAGCCATAACTTTACAATGGTAGAGGATAACTCCGCTCGTCTATAGGACGCCAAAGAAGATGAAGATGAAAAAATGTTCCAAACTGGAAAAATCCAACACGAAGGAAGATAGAAGCAATAAGATTTTATTGAATCAGTTAAGCGCTTTCGGCTGTAACCCAGCCTTCATCAGAACAACCATATACTCACTAGCAACGTGGTATTTATACCCCCACATCCAATTAGCAGCCTCTCATACAATTACATCATTAAAGTGTTAAAATGTAAAAATGTTGAAATAGGCGCCAAATATTTGAACATTTAAACAGTCCTACACTCAATATTATGTAAACATTATCTACACTCGTGAGTCCCTAAATTAGTTCTATAATTAATATAATAAAATAAAAGAATATATTTTAAAATTATATATAAAGGCTCACGTATAATATGCTCTCTCTAGGATACATACATACATTTCACTTACATAGGTGGAATATTTAAACAGTATTACTTCAGAAATATATTATAAAAAATCGTTGAATGCTATGAGAATAAAACAACTCGTATCTCTGATGCGTATAAAAATCTTACATAAACAATTCTGAATACATTGACATAAATATAGCAAAAGTGTTAAAAAACAATTAAAAAGTTTTATATTGTGAATATTAAATTGCGTTATGTGAATTAATGAATTTTGTGGATCATGGGGGTAGACCATCCTACCATAATGCACTAAAAAATTATTCTAAAGCTAAAAAGGGTTTTATGCTGATAAATTCATTGAGGCCGGGTGGTCTCGTCGAATCTGTTAGGATTTGCCATTTGCTTTCACATGCTGACAGTTTCATTTTCCAATCACCTCCAAACACAGTATTGTCCACCTGTTCTATTATGGAAAATAAGAAGCTATGTTCTTCACCCTTTTCCATTATGTGTTTGCACAATGCATTTTTGTTATCACATTTTCTTATTCTATATAAGTGTTCATATATACGTCTGTTCAGCTGTCTCTCTGTTTTACCCACATAATGGGCATTACATTTACTACAGACAGCCAAATATACCACGTGTTTGGTCTTACAATTACCCCTCAAACATTTAATGGTGGTGTGACAGACGTCATTTAATCTTATACTTTTATTACTATTAATAAATTTGCATTGTTTACAATTGCCACATTTACCCGTTCCTGTGAAAATAGCTGGTTTGTTTTGCACATGACTATTCCTCTCTAATAGAGCTTTCAAGTTGGGAGCTGTTTTATATACACATCTCGGTTGGTTACCCAAGATCTGATCTTTGTCTATAACACTCAGTGTATGCCAATATCTCTCCAAGATGTCTTTGATAATATTTGTACTGGGCGAATACATAAGAACACATATCCTACCTATAGATGATTCATGTGTACCCTCTCTGATGGATGGTTTGTAAGTGCCTAATAATGGGGGATATTTCTTGCCCCATTGTTCGGTTACGTAGTTTATAACCTCATTGATCATGTAATCGGGATAGGCTCTTTTGTTAAACATGTCTCTGATCAATGCAAGTTCTGACCGCAGGATATGTGTGTTGGACGACATCCTGGCCACACGAATGCATTGTCCCTTCAATACATTTTTAAAGACATGTGGTGGATGGTTGCTGCTGTAATGCACGTAGTCATTCGAGAAGGTTGGTTTTCTATACGTGCTGGAAGTGAATCCGCTATCATTTTTCTTTAGAAGAACATCCAAATAGGAAATTTCTCGATGACTATACTCATGGGTGAACTGTAAAAACTCCACTGTCTGGTTTAAGTATGACATAAATTCATCCAATCGTTCTACAGATGCTTTCCATAAAATAAAGATGTCGTCAAGGTACCTGACATATAGGGCAATGTCCTTGAAATAAGAACTTTTGAAGACACTTTCAGTTTCCCATTCGGCCATCACCAGGTTGCCAAGATGGGAGCACAAGCTGCTCCCATCGCTACCCCCCTGGTCTGTCTGAAGTATTCTCCATGGGATAAGATGTAATTGTGATCTAACACGAGCGACATCATATCACATAGAGGGCTAATTTTCTCCCATGAAAAATCCGTAAATTTCTTGAGACTTCTTTCAAAATACTCCAGGCCTTCTATTCTAGGTATGCATGAGAACAAATCTACGACGTCAACTGTCAAAAAGATCAAATTGGTATCCCATAATTCATTGGTGATGACCCCCAGGAATCTCCATGAATCTTTGATGATGTGTGGGATGTTGTCATAGACCTTCTTGAGCCAACCGTCAATGAGTTGTCCAATTTTGAATGTTTTAGACTTCGAACCTGAAACGATAGGACGAAAGGGTGGTTGAGGAAGAGATTTGTGTATTTTGGGGATACCCACTATCTTGGCCAACACAGGGTGATCTACCTTTAAAAATGAATAGGTCTCGTTGGAGATCCTATTGTCGATGAGGAATTCCTCAATGATGAGATCGATGCGACTGTGACCAATGTTGACCTGATTCAAGGAAATGTGTTCATAGTTTCCTGAATTGTGTAAGATGTTATGTATCTCCAATTTGTATTCCTCGGTGGAAAATATCACCGCCCCACCACCCTTATCGGGTTTCATAACTCTGATGTTGCAGTTGTTAATCAGTTCTGTAAGACTCTGTCTCTCCAGAGGGGTGAGATTGTCATGATCATAATGTCGCTTGCAAATCATTTTCTGGTGTGTCCAGTAGATATCATTGCAAACTAGTTGTTCATAATTCAGCACATGTGGATTAGGGGCTGGTATGAAGGTGCTTTTCTTGGTAAGAGCGGTGCCCGCTATGCCCTTCATCGTGCTCTTTGCATCGGGATTCTTATCAAAAAATAAGGCCAAATTTAATTTCCTGCAATATTTCTTAATTTCTATGATACTGTCCACTAAATTCCATCCCTTCGTCGGTATGAATTTCATACCTTTACTAAGAAGTTCTGCACAAGATGGATTGATGTCCATATCCGTATAGTTGAAAACCTTGAACCCATTGTGTGTGATGATCCTGGGATGGGTGTCATCACAAGATGATGTCGGCAAATTCCCATGTAGTGGAGGAGATTCACAAAAAGTAGACTGGGTGTGGGCTTCAACCAAGAGGTCCTCAACTAAAGGAACGTTATTTGATACACCTGTATTCAATGCCTTGGTTGAGTGTCCCTCCATACTGGATAGAACCTTCCCCCCTGAAAATTTTCTTTCTTATCTAATTTGATACCCTCGTGTCCCCTAGGTGGATACTTATTGTGTGTGGCCACATTCTTTTGTCTTGGCCATACATATGCTCTGTCATTCTTATAGGCTTCCTTATCACGTTGCAATTTCTTCGCCTTTCTGTCAACTATGTTGGACTCACTGTTACCAGCATAATGAAATTGCTTTTCATACAATTCTTTGTAACTACTAAATTCAGAATGCTGTCTGATACCAAAATTAAGATTCTCTAATTCATCTACTAACAAACTCATCTTAACATCTAAATGTTTAATAAACAATTGCATAAAATCCCGTCCAAAACTATCAAATAGCTTGTTAAAATCATTCTCAACTTCAGGGGTATAATTTATCCCCAACGGTAACTTAAAAAACCTTAGACCTTTTGGTACAATATTAAGTGCAATACATTTTGTTAAATAGCTGCGGTCTATCTTAGTATTCTTGTAAGTGATAAGCTTTTTACCATACTCCAGTATACATTCTTTTAAGGACATATTACAAATGTCCTTCTTGCCATTAATCTCTTTCATGGCTCTCATGTCATTATCAAAATAATCATGTCCTTCACATAAAAATTTTTCAAGAACTGGAAGAAAGCAGAAATGTACATGCAATATTGTAACTCTTTAAAATTATATAATTTAATAGTGGAAACTAGAATACAGGAGGTTAACTTCAGTCCAGCAAATTTTAGGAAAATAGCTGAAATTAAATTACTTTATAGGCTATGCAATAAAAGATGGTATATTTCAGTCTTCAATGCAGCTAGAGACAGAGTCTGTGCTGAGAAGCTTTCTGTATTTTTAGGGTGAATTAATTACTAATCTTGAAAGCATGAATGAATGCAATTGTTTTATGACTTCCAGCATCTGCCAAAGATCTGAGGTCTATGAATTTTCACAGGTAGATGTTAAATACCGCCAGTTTCCAGCAGTGGGGGTTTCACCTGGGAACTAGAGTCAGGTGACAAGAAGTGATGTCATTCTGCAAGCTATCCCAGCAGTAATATTTGAGATATTAATTTGAGAAGTCTCTTAGTGAGACAGAGCATTCTGTATTCTGTTTTGGACCTGACAACAACATTAAGATCCATTCAACACATCTGCCTTGCTCTAATGAAGTAAGTTTCTAAGGAATAGTAATTCTCCTAGATATAGTCAGTAATATAGCAAAGCTTAGTTTAGATAGTTTTTATTTATTTATTTGAAACTGTAAAAGAAGAAAGATGCCAAAACTGCTGGAGCCACGGATGTCAGCAACAATTTTTTATTAATAAATCCACCAAGAACACCGCTAAAAACACATAAACGCCTTGTAACAGAATTGCATTTTCGTCTAGACAAATCGACTTCTTCAGATACCCTTCACTAAAACTAATCAACCTTTTATACATATATTTGAAATTCCTTATCCAATCAAAACAACTGCTGAATTAGGAATTAATTAATGTGCTTTTTATCCATGTATTAAAACTACTTCATTCCTAACCAACCTTCCACAAATTCTAAAACCTTCTCCAAGGAATACATAAACGTTTGTAACAACATCTTAAGCCAATTAATATTATTAAATATAAAAATTATATGCATAATTACAAAAATAGTCCGTATTTAAAAATACTTTAAAAATCATTTTAAAGAGAATAGTTTATATAAATATAGCCTGCCATCTGCTGGTTAAAATGGGAAA
The DNA here is from genome assembly GCF_019279795.1 of Protopterus annectens. NCBI lineage: Eukaryota > Metazoa > Chordata > Ceratodontiformes > Protopteridae > Protopterus > Protopterus annectens. The sequence goes on from NC_056733.1 coordinate 501,311,481, forward strand.
ATACATCTAAAACATCATATTATTCCTGCTTTCAGTTTTAAAAGTGGCATAATTGAAATAAAATCATTAAGACCGGGGAAATTAGTTACATCAAGGGAAATCTGCCACCATAATTCCCTAAATTTCAATTTTTCCTCCCATAGTCCACCCCTTACATCCTTTTTAACCTGTTCTAAAACCATGAAATGGAATTTAGCATCCGGGCAAACCAAGGTGTGTTTATACAAAGCATTAGTCTCTTTTTTTTGTAGCTATATCGTATTTATGTTCATATATCCTCCTTTTTAGGACTCTGTCAGTTTTTCTCACATAAAAAGCACTACATTCTGAACATAAACTTAAGTATACCACACCTTTGGTTTCACAATTATAATAGTCTACACTTATGATCCATTTCTGTCTGCTTTCTAAAAAAAACTTTTTCTTTTTCAACTATATTACTACAATACACACAGTGTCCACATTTAAAGGTACCCTTCCTAACCTTATTGGTTCTTTGGGGGCCTTTGTTTTCCAACATATTTTTAAATGATAGTGAGTTTTTATATACTACTTTAACGTTTTTACTTATTTTTTTCTGATCTAAATCAGTTAAATTAATAAATTTAGACCATTCTCTTTCGACAACCTTCCTTGTAACTTTGTTGTTGAAAGCATTATATTCAAGAACCAAGGCGTGTCTGTAATCAGTCTCTTTAATGGTGGGGGTATTACTAATGGATACATTTTCTCCACAAAAAGTTTTGTTTAAATTCATATTACCAAGAATAGGTTTGAATCTACCTTATCTCCCTTTGAGAACTTCATCTTGTATTCTCCTAATAAAATCTTGGGGGTAGCCTCTTTCCAAAAACATTTTATTTAATAAATTACACTCTTCAATAAAATCAACTTTTGACGTGGTCATTCGGCTACCCCGGACATACTGCCCCTTCACTATGTTCTTTTTACAACAATAAGTGTGGGCACTTTGATAATGTAGGAATGAATTACAAAAAGTGGGTTTCCTATATATTTTAGATTCAAACCTATCTTTTCTCTTATAAATTTCCACATCTAAAAATTGAAGTTTCTCAGTGGATACATGAAAGGTAAATTTTAAAAACTGAGTTGTTCCTTCCAGATATAATTTAAATTCCTCCAATTGTTTAGCACCCCCTGACCATAAAATAACTTTATCATCCAAAAATATTCGATATAGTTTCCAACAGGAACAAAATCTAGAATCTAAAATGTAAAGCTCCTCCCACTTAGCCAACACCAGGTTTGCATAAGTGGGGGCACAAGCAGCCCCTATAGCGACACCCTTGGTCTGTTTGTAAAATTCACCACAACAATTCAAAAAGTTATTTTTAAGAACTAAATCTTTTAATGCCCCACATACAATTTTGTCATTGTGGCTTAGGGTATCTTCCTGAAATACAACATCTTCGAACATTTCCATTCCTTCTGTGTGTGGAATACTTGAAAATAAATCCACAATGTCTATAGTCACAAATATCAGATTGTCACATAAAACATTATTGTTAAGTGTATCAAGAAGGTCCCATGAGTCTTTTAAGATTGTTTCCTTATTAATCCACACATTTTTCAATTTATTATCTACAAACTTAGCCAGACTGTGTGTTTTAGAACCACTAGCAGAGACAATAGGCCTTAATGGGGGATCAACTTCATTTTTATGGATCCTCGGAATTCCGAAGACAGAAGGAACCCTGGGCTTATCAACTTTTAAAAAAATCAAAGTTTTTTTGTCAAATAAACCTTCAAAAAACATGTCTTTCAAACAAATATCTATTTTGTTATAAGCAATATTGATTTCATTAATAGACACATTAGTATAACCTTCCTCATTAAATAAAATTTCATTCATTTTTCCTTCATATAATATATTATCCATAATGACTATTCTGCCCCCTTTATCATGTTTCATTATTCTAATCTTGTAATTGTCTTTCAAAGTTTGTAGAATATTCATTTCCTTCCTGGTTAGATTTGGCTGAAACCCAAACTTACCATATCTATTTCTTAATTCTTTTTCCATGTTTTTTTCCAGGTTAATCAATTGTGGATGAAGCGGTGGATTAAATGTACCCCTTCTCTTAATTTCTTGATTCCCTGTATCCACCTCAGGAGTTAACAATAAATTTAAATTAATTTTTCTAAAAAATAATTTTATATCTAATATTGACTGACTCAGATCTCCCTTTTTATAGGGTATGTATTTAAACCCCTTTGCAAGCAGGCTAAAATATTTTTCTATGGTAATGTCACTAAAATTATAAATACTAAAATCATTAAAGGTGTACTTAACACCATTCACCAAAATATCATCGCTAACTAAATTTTCACTGGGTGGGGGCTGTAATGGTGTAGTCACCATATTTAGTATTTCCCCCTCCCCCTTCTCCCTCTCTCCATGAAAAATTTCTTTCTTGGTACCCTGATTAATTCATTAATCTCTCTGATCTGCGAAGAGGGGGAAATTCTTCATAATTAAAACCTTCTTCTTGTGCCTGATTAACATCATCAGAATTTCCCTGTATATCTTTAGCCATGTTATTTCCATAAAGATTTTTTAAGAAAAATCGTTTTATTGTAAAAATCAGGTCTTCCCTTATACATTGGTCTAATTCAGTTATTTCTTTCTGCAAAGCAACCTGTGTCCTACTGTTTTCCTTTATTATAAGTCTCAACATATCTAGGCCACAATTGTTAAACAATTCTATTAGTTCCTTATGAAAAACTGATCCTTCGAGTTGCTGACATCCGTGGCTCCAGCAGTTTTGGCATCTTTCTTCTTTTGTGGTTTTACTTGTGCCAAACACCCTATTTTTGGTTTGTGGTTATTTGAGACTGTCCTGCAATGTTGTTTTAAATATTTCCAGTGGTTTTGAACTCTGGTGTCACTGTGAATATATATTTAGTATTGTCTTGTTCTTTTATTATTTATTATTAAATATATTTAAACCTTACACTGTGGCTGATCCATGTAGAGATATTTAAGTTTTCAGACTACTTACATATTTATTTGGTGACACTGTGTGGGCCACTCCTAATAGCCTTGCTCTTAGTCAAACTACCATTTGTGTTAATATTAATATTACACAGTAAGATTAGACACCCTTTGTTAAGGGCCTTAAAGTAGATGATAAGGGATGACTGGTAGCAGTAATAAGTACCTTATCGTCAGGGCAGAAGGGGGTATAACAAGTAAACCTGTGTCAACCTTTCCCATGTGTGTGTGTGTGTGTGTGTGTGTGTGTGTGTGTGTGTGTGTGTGTGTGTGTGTGTGTGTGTGTGTGTAAATCAAACCTCAAAGTGTGTGTGTGTGTGTGTGTGTGTGTGTGTGTGTGTGTGTGTGTGTGTGTGTGTGTGTGTGTGTGTGTGTGTGTGCCAGCTACATGGGCAGGGATATGAAGCACCTGTTGGACAGAGAGGGTGTTGGAGGTATTATCTTGATCACTCAGCTGAGATCCCAACTCTATAGCTGTGTCAGTGGGGAATCTTATTGCGGATCTGAAGTAAGAGTGAGAAACCAGCCCTAGACTGACTGTGGTCTCTGTGTGCTCTTAAGGGAAACTGCACTTGATGCAGAGAACTGCATCTTGAAATACTGTGTGTGTACCTGTCAGCCTCCCAGTGAGCATTCCTCCACTGTTGCCAGTAGTGGGGACTGAGGCTCCTTGATTACTGGACTAGTGGTGGGTCATCACAATGGAGATGATCTGTTAAGGGATACTCCTTAGTTTCACACTCTGGCTTTTCTTATAACATAATTCAAAGGCAGGTAAACTAGGAAACATTGTGTATATTAAATTGAATGGTTTGGTGTCACATAGTAAGCTGTCACCTGCTTTAGAGACTAAACACAGAATATCTTTATCTAAAAAATTAATCCTGAAAATATTCTGATCCAAAACAGATTCAAAGTAATAGGTTCATAGGTTCATAGGTTTATACTAGGCTATCTGCCCTAAGGCATTTATAAGCCTAGCCCAAATTGTTGTGGCTTACGCCACCCCTTATATGAAAAAATACTGTGCCCATTAGTTTGGTGTGCCTCTGTCCAGCAGTGACACAGAGATGATTCCCGGGGTAAACCTACGATCTCCCATCCACAGGTCAAGATTTCTCTTGAACAGAGTCAGCGAGGTGCTCTGCCTCACATGGACCGGGATTTTATTCCACAGCATAGGGAGTCTCTGAGTGATAAATCTATCCCTCCAGCATGTCCTATTTATATCCGTGCTAAGGTTTAAGTCACTTGCTCTAGTGGTTTTGGTGGATTTGGATTTTTGAGGTGGAGCATGTCCATTAATTCCGGGTTGGACATGGCCTTGTATGTCAGGCACATGTCACCTCTGAGCAGACGGTATGCGACTGAATAGAGCTGGAGTTTCTTCAATCTGGCAGCATATGACAGATTTTGGAGTCCCTTTATCCTTTTGGTGAGGAACTTTTGGGGTCTCTCCAATTGCTGCAGATGTCGGGTGAGATACATCCCAAATGGGGCATTGTACTCGATCATTGGTCTGATAAGTGAAGAGTACAGGGGAACAATGACCTCACTAGATCTGGATGTGAATCCCTTCATGATCAGGTGGGCAATGTAGAAGGTCTTTCTAACCACTTTAGCAACGTGAGTGTCAAAAGAAAGGCCACTGTCAACCTGGGTCCCCAGGTCCCTGATAACCTCTTCTGTGCTTAGTGGATTGCCACCTATATGGTAGCTTGGGGTTACCTTGTTTTTCCCGAAGGGTATGACTACACATTTTTTGGCGTTTAACTTCAGGCCATGGCTCTGGCACCAGCTATCTGTTTCCGTGAGTCCCTTCTGAAGGATATCCGTGTCCGATGCACTTTCCACTATGGCACCCAGTTTGCAGTCATCAGCAAACTTTGTCAGCCAAAGTCCTCCCATGTTTGCCTGTACTTCTGAGAAGTAGATGTTGAACAATAGGGCCCAAGGACCAAGCCCTGTGGGACACCACTTGTGACCGGCTTGGAGTCTGACATAGCGCCAGCAACTCTAACCCTGTGGGTTCTGTCCTTAAGCCAGTTTGCAACCCATCTTGTGACATATGGGTTTACATTTAAGCTGGTAAGTTTTTCTACAATACCCGAGTGGGGTATTGTGTCGAAAGCCTTTGCAAGGTCAAGGTAGGCTGGATGGACTGCCTTTCCCTCATCAATGGCCTTGGTGACTGTTTTGAAGAAGTCGACCAAGTTCAAAAGGCATGATCTTCCCTTGACGAAGCCAAACTGGGTCGGGTCCAATGTCTGCAAGTCCCCTATATCTTTGTTTATGAGCTCCATTATGATCCTCTCCATAGCTTTGCAGACTAGACTTGTTAAGCTTATGGGGCGGTAATTACCAGGGTCCGTAGAGGCGCCGCCTTTGTGGAGTGGGACCACAGTTGCCGTACGCCACTCCTTGGGCATGTATCCTGTGGTAAGGTTGAGATTAAACAGCTGCCTTATGTGCGGGTTTAATTCCTCATTTAGCTCATGTAGCACACAGCCGGGGACACCATCCGGTCCCATTGATGCTGTGTTTCTAGCTTTAGAGAGAGCAGCTTTCACCTGCGCATTTGAGATGTCTGGGAGGCTACACTCGGCTGGGATAGTTATCTCTCCTTTAGGGGAGGGGGGTGAAGTTTGCACTGAACCTGTCTGCCAGTATGTTGGCAATGTCTGTGGGTTCAGTGATTTTTGTATCATTTTGGACTAATTCTGAGCATATCTGGGAGTTTCCACCCAGGTTCCTAACATAGCTGAAAAAGGCCTTATGATTGTCCTTTGAATCCATGGCAATTTTTCTCTCAAAATTGGCCTTAGTTGATTTTATGAGTGCTCATATTTTTTACTAATAATGATCAGGGGTGACTTCCCTTTTATGGATTTTGTTCTATCATGTAATAGCTTTCTCCTCTTATTGTAAAGTTTGTTAATGGCTGGGGTCCACCAGACTGGACGTTTGCCCTTTGTGGAAAGAGTCTTGGTTTTATTTGGGATTGCCTGATCCATGCAGTCCTGGAGGTGTTCATAGAAGGCATTTGTAAGGGCTTCCACAGCTTGGGTTGTGGTTTCCACTGGCTCAGGGGCCTTGAAGGATACCACACCAGTCTTGAGTAGTGTGAAGTTTGCTTTAGAGAAGTTCTTCACTGTGGTCTTTTTTGATTGGGGTGGGGGCGGGATTGTCCCCATGTTTGTGACAATGAGATCTAGTATATTTTCTCCTCTCGTGGGAACAGTGACTAGCTGTTCCATGGCATTTGAATTTATGAACTCCAGGAACCGTTGGGCTAGAAAGTTAGGGCTTGAGTAATGTTCCCAGTCTATATTCGGGTAGTTGAAGTCACCCAATATGATGGTGTTTGGAGATACATTTATACCCTCCAGTGTCTTCAGGAAGGCTTTGTGGGGTTCCTGAGTTTGAGAGGGTGGCCTGTAGCATGCTACAATTTGTAGAGCAGTTTTGCCTATGGTTAGTTGCACCTGGATGGTTTCCAAAGCTTCGTGCGTTGCCACCAACCTGGAGGTGTGGGTATCCTTTATGAATATGGATACACCCCCTCCTTTTGTGGTGTGGTCCGGGTTTTGGGGCCGGAACGCATGATATGAGGTAAAACCTAATAGTGCCGGGGTGCTCTCAGGAGCCTTGAACTAGGTTTCAGTTACAGCACAGACATCAATGTTCTCCATACTGAGAAGGGCCTCGAGTGCGTGCATTTTGAGATTTAGACTTCTGGCATTGAGCAGCATTACCCTCAGTTTCTTCCCATTTTTGTTTTCTAGGGTGGTAGGTTTAGAATTTGAGCCTTGCCTAAAAAAGGCACTATGGGTGTGGCAAGAGCCTTAGCCAATATCCGGAATCCCAGAGGTGACAGGTGCAAGCCTGGTGCCAATGCAAGTACCAAACTGTGGATGGGTACTAAAAAGTGTCACCGTTTTAGTATTTGTAAATTTGGAATTGAAGCTGCAAAATTTACTAGTACTAGAAAGTGATGGAAATGACCTAACAAAAAATGTGCATCTCTGTTTATGTAGCTTCTGTGCTGGTCAGCCTCTGATAAAATATCTGCATGGACATGTCTAGCATGGCTTTTCACAAAAGAATAAATAAATAAATATATATATATATATATATATATATATATATATATATATATATATATATATATACATATATAGCTTTGTTATTGTGTTAGCAATTGAAACTGTGTCAGACACTGGAATAATGAGACCAAAAGATCATAACCTCAAACCTCCTGACATGGGGCCAGAAGGGGAGCAAGTCTGGCTGTTCGCTCCTGTGAGCCTTAACATTTTTGGTTTGCAATCTTTTGGTTAGTCTGAAATTTGAAATTGTTTCAATTGCTAATCCAATAGTAAACCTATATATATATATATATATATATATATATATATATATATATATATATATATATATATAGGTTCACTACATAATCTCGAAATTTTGAAATATCAAATTTCAAAATCTTGAGACTATGTAGACAAAACCCCTAAATACCGAAAGACCAGAAGCACGAAATTAAAAATACCGAATGTGCAAAACACATACACCACACACATACACACAACTTCCCCCCACAATCAAATATATCATTCTACACTACAGATAAGGAAATAGTTCCCTTTTGCAATCTGAACACTAAACCTCACCACATATTCAAACATAAGCACATAAGTTGCCTAAATAGTGATAGTGATACAGAAAGAGTTTTTCTAAGGTAAAGTGCAGGGTTAGGATTAATGGCAAGGTTAGCAAGCATTAGTAATATAGGCAGGGGAGCTTCACCGTACTAAGTCCTGCTAACCCTAACCCTTCCCCTGTCCCTAGCCCTAATCCTGCACCTTACCTTAGAAATGCTCTTTCCATAACACACGCACACACACATATGCGCTCCAGCACATATGGGCAATGCTAAATCTATCCCCTCACTTATCCTTTACTCTAATTCTAACCCACATACTCTTGCACAAACACTCTCACCCCCTAATGCTGAATATCTGAAAGTTTCAAAATTTCTATGCCAAATCTACACTTACCCTACCTAAATGTACTTGATGTTCCATGTATAAAATGTTAAAATTTTGATCAACAAGCAGCCAGTCATCCATACACACACATATATATATATATATATATATATATATATATATATATATACACACACACACACACACACACACACACATATATATATATATATATATATATATATATATATATATATATATATATTTATATATAAATATATGTGTATAGTTCACCTGCAGATTATTGAATGTGCAGTTGTTCAATAAATTGGGTCTATATTAAAATCGCGAAAGCCCTAGTCACCGAATATGAAAATACCGACACATATTCCGCGCACCATGAATACTCTGAATGCCCGAACCTGCGAAATTCAAAAACTCAAACTGCCATAGTTGTCCCACCCCACCACCTGCTACATACTACCTACCCAAACAAACTAAATAAACCACATACATACACTAACCAAAACCCTACTTCTAACCCTAAACTAAACCCTACTTCTAACCCTACACTAAATCTTGCAAATACCACCAAGTATTCACTTACCTTAACCCGCACCCTAACCCTAAGGTCCGTAACTATCGCATACTTACCTTAAGAAGCTATACCCAAACAAACTAAATAATCCACACACATAAACTTCACAAAACCTTACTTATAACCCTACACTAAATCTCACATACACTACCATCTATGCACTTACCTTAACCCGCACCCTAATAACTATCGCACACTTATCTTACGGAGCTATACCTCAAAAGGGCCAACCATGATGATTCGACGATTCTGATTTCGCACTTCAGGACAATTGATGTTTTCGCGGTTCGATGAAGACATGTCGGTGTTTACATATTCGGGTAAATACACCTTCAAGCTTCTAATATAGACCCAATAAATTACAGGGTGGTTCATTTTGCGCAACATTCAAACTGCCAATTGTCAGTGTTGCCAAAATAGTTAAATGGGGTTGTAATACAGGTGGAAGTATCTGTGTGAGTGTTTTTTGGTTAAGGATAGAGTTAGGGTTAGGAAAAAGGATAGATTTTAGTGGGTGTACATAAGTGTTTGCAGGTGAGGGTCAGAGTTAGGGCTAGGTTAGGGGATGTGTTTAGTGCTGAACTTGTCTGTGTGTATGTGTCTGTCTGTCTTTGTGTCAGTTCAAGCTGTCTTGTGTAGTGGTAGTGTTACAGAAAGGGTGTTTTTTAGGTAAGGTTTAGAGTTAGGGTGAAGATTCTGCCCCCCTGCAGCACCTTAGTTATTCTTGCTAACCCTAACCTTGCCCCTGCCCCCAAATCCTGTCAACCCTCAGTTTCTACATCACCCTTCCTTGTTTCCCTACATCATGTCTCATACCCATTCCCAGTGTGTTGGGTTGCTTGCTTTGTGCTTTTTTCCCTTAGTGCTTGCTACCCATCCCCTATAACATTCCTCTTCTGATCTTGGTTATACATTGTTTTGTATTTTCCATACCTGTGCTTGCCTATACCAGCAATCATTTTTTAAAAGTCATATATTTGTGTCTTTATGTGCCATGTATCACCATTGGCCCTTTGGTTGTTCCATTGTCTTAAGTGCTGCTGCATCAGCCTGTGGATGTCTTCACTCTGTTACCTATGTTTATATATAATGTGATCCACTATCCCTGATTCACGACATATGCTATTTATATATACATACTATGACTATATGAAGAGAGGCATGACTGAGCTTTCAAATCATGTGTCTCAGGCAGGTATGTCCCTAGCCTTAAGCAGCATTTTACCTTTACCTAGGATGATGCCTCACTACAAACAGAAAATGACTGACTTCAATAATTGGCTTAGTTTCTAGTGTCATTCTAAGGGGATCAAGTATCTATCAGCCTGGGATGACATGATCGACAGACCTTGATGTTTTGCCAGAGATGGGCTTCATCTGTCACCACTGTGATTTTGGATACTGGCTAATGGTCTTGCCAGCCCCATAGTGCCTTTTAGGCAGTGTCTCAAAGACAAAATTCCTGATGTAAAAACTTAATCTAAAAACAACCTCAAGGCTATGCTGCTAAATGCTAGGAGTCTTAATGTGAAACTGCACTCACTGGAAGCAGTCCTCACCTTGGAAGACATAGACATTTGTGCAGTCACAGATACCTAGATCAAGGCTGTGGAGAGCACCCCAGCCATACCAGGTTGCATCTCCTTCCACATGTTCAAACCACAAACTGAAGGCATGAAAACTAAAGGAGTAGGTGTATCAATATTCATTAAAGATAAATACACCTCCAGATTGGTTAAACAGTATGATTCCCTGGAGATGCTTCAGGTGCAATTAACTGTTGGTATGACACCTATTCAAGTCATTTCCAGTACAGGACCTCCTTCATGAATCAGGACACCCACTCTGCCTATTTGGATTGACTTGAGTCTATCAAGATACATCAGAACACCATAGTTTTGGGCAACTTTAACTACCCATCCATTGACTGGGTAAATTACTCATGCTCTAACTCACTTTCCCAAAGGTTCCTTGACTTCATTAACTCCATTGCCCTGGACCAGCTGGTTGACACCCCCACAAGGGGTGCCAATATCCTGGATCTGGAGCTTACCAATATGGGACAACACTGTAGTACCCCCACTATGAGGTCTTCCCTGGTGAGATCTGACCACAAATCAGTCTCATTTGAAGTACCTATCACACCTGCCCCCCCAGTAACAACTAAACTAAAAAAAATATCCAAAGCAGATTATAACCTCTTACAGGATGTTATAAATAGCTTCACTGCACCCCACCTCAGATGGCATTGGCAACACACCTTTATACAAACACATGTATAACTGCATTGACTCAGCCGTACAGGATAGGACTAAAGCAAGCTCCTCAAGGAAGAGCAAACCTGCCTGGTGGACAACTGCCATTAACAGGCTTTACAATAAGAGGAAGAAATTGCTGTCTAAGAGTAACAGGGAGTGAGCCCTAAACTGGAAACACTCCCTCCTCAGCTTAAATAAGCAAATAAGACTTCTTGTGAAGTCCTCCAAAGGAAACTATGAATCCAAATTAGCGTCCTCAACTAAGGACAACCATAAGGCATTCTTTAGTTACATCTGTAACCTAAAAGGAAAGGCCCAGATTTGTGCAAAAGTGGTAGTTAATGACACCACATATACTGAGCCTGTGGACATAGCTAACCTGTTGGCTGACAGATTCTGTGAAAACTTCACACCCCTGTCCCCGCTACAGATACCCCACAATGTCCCTACCACCTACTGCCCTATCTTGTATCTCTAAAGAGCAGATTGTAAACACCCCTCTCTAAGGCCAAAAGCACAGCATATATGGGACCTGATAACATCCCTGGCTGCATTCTACATGGGCTCCAACAAGAATTGGCAAAACCATTGGGTACTCTTTTCAGTCATAGTCTAAGCACTGGCTTCATCCCAGCTGAATGGAAAATGGACAGTGTTACTCCCTTGCATAAAGGTGGTGCTTCCACTGACCCAAGGAACTATAGACCCATTAACCTGACTAGCCTTATCTGCAAGGCCATGGAGCAAATCATCATGGATCTTATCTAGAAAGATATAGGTACTCTCCAAATACTTGACCCTACTCAGTCTGGATTTGTCAAAGGGAGATCATGCCTGTTAAACCTGGGTGACTTCTTCAAGACAGTCACCAAGGCCCTGGATGTGGGGAAATCTGTGCATACAGTCTACCTAGACTTGGCCAAGGCTTTTGACACTATTCCCCACTCTGGCATCATTGACAAACTCACCCAGCTAGGTATCAACCCTTATATTGTTAAATGGGTTGCTAACTGGCTCACTGATAGAACATATATAGTCAAAATAGGGGAATTCACCTCCAACAGCAGACCTGCAACCAGTGGCGCTCCACAGGGATCATCCCTGGGACCTCTACTGTTTGGAATCTATTTCTCCAAAGTACAAGCAAAAACTAAAAGTCTGTGGCTGACAAAGTTTGCTGATAACTGCAAACTGGGAGTGGTCATAGACTCTTCAAATGATGTCAACATCCTGCAAGAGGGTCTTGCACAAACAAATGATTAGTGCCAAAGTCATGGTGATGTTCCTGCTAACTACCACATCAGTAGCAACACCCTAAGTACACACTCAGTGGTGAGAGACCTGGGCACACAGATTGACAGCAATCTTACCTTTGACCACCATGTCTCCACAGTGGTAAGAAGGGCATTCTATATTGCTCATCTCTTAAGTAAAGGCATTGCCTCCAGAAAAAAAAGAAGTTATAACCTCCCTGTACTCTTCCCTCATCAGACCAATAACTGAGTACAACTCACTTTTTGGTATATACCTTTCCAAGCACGTGCAGCAATTGGAGAAATCACAAAGGTTCCTCACAAGGAAAATTCAAGGTCTTCAGCATCTGTCCTATGTGGATCATCTGAAATCACTGTCACTTTATTCTGTTTCATACAGACTACTCAGAGGCAATCTCTGCCTTGTATAAAAGACAATCTTGGACCCTGCTTTATTGGAAATGTTGCATATCTGCAAGTCAACTGGTATACCGGTTACTCACTGTAAAGACCTTAACCTGGTATGTGACATTAATAGAACCTGCTGGAGGGACCGATTTGTCTCCCAAAGGTTACCACACCTTTAGAACAGACACTCACTACATGTCAAACAGAGCACCTCATTGGCCGTCTTCAAATGCAGTCTGGATGATTGGATGGGTAACTGTAAATTTACCCCAGGGGTTCCACCTGTGTCCCTCATGGACAGGAGCTATAGGTGCTGATTGTGGAAATAAGGGTAGAACTTGGCTAGGCTTGTAGGGGCTTTAGGGTTATTAGCCTAGTAACTTCCTATGATCCTATGATCCTATGTGTCCAGCAGCATGAATGGCATATGATCTTTTCTCTTCAGCACTGTGATTTCTGTTACCCATATTCAGGTTATCTTGCAGAAAATGCAGTTTTGCTGTCTTCTGCACTTACTAGATATTCTTAGCATTTGGTGCATATGTGTTGTGTCTTCTGAAGGAGGCCATCCTCAAAGTTTGACATATGTTTTGGAATCCATTCCAGTATAGTGATGCCCCATGATTTCACAAGTATCTCAGCCTGCATTTTACTGTCCAAAGTTTCCTTTAATTGTGTTACTTCTCAGCTTGTATTTGAATTGTAAGTGTCACATCACTGTGGCTAGTGCTGCTGACAGCATCATTCAGGCATCACTATTACTTCTTTTCATTCAACTGTCAGCAGATCCACCCCTTTACTCATCCACAGCATTCACACAGACTTATTTATTATGTTTTAGTAAGTCACAAGGCTTAAAAAATGTCATTAGACCATTGAAAACTAAAGATTCTGCAATGTTGTTTTATACTTCCAGAGGACTACAGACACACTTCAGCCTAGCAAAGAGTAGGTACTCTATGTCTTGAGGATCTATGGACTGTGAAATCATTCCCTATTACGTTTAGCCTGTATGCAGATGACTACCAATAATTCTGAGTATTGGTATGTTACGTGTCCACTTGCATGAGCACATACATGTGCAGTAGTGTTTAAATCACACTTTAACACCCTACAGCCACACTTGTGAAAACAGCTTTCTCCAATTTTCCCATCTCATAGCTACATTTGTGCAATCAGCCTGTAGTTGCTTAAGTCAGGAATTGTCAATGAATCCTTGTAGACTGCCCTACTGTAAATATTGGTCAAATAATTTTAGTTAGTGTCCTCAACAAGATATCTCTGAGTGATAGGCACCAGTAAACTGACCAAAACAACTTTCTTATGTTACTTTAAGATATTTAGAACATATCAGTTTCTTTAGTTTAGATTTTCCACAAAACACGTTAACACCCCCTAAAAAAACAAAGAAAAATAGAAATGTATTTTATGCCGTGATGTTGAACTGACTGCACATCACTTCTCAGCTTTATTTTAATTAAACATTCCCATATCTGTTTCCTTCTGTCCATGCAATTCCATTGTCTGGAAGGTCTCTAACTATCTTCAGTCTGGGTATAGGTTCAATTGTTCTTTGAACACAGTAAGGCAAGTTTATCATCAGTAATCATACTCAATATAATACCCACTTAAAATTATTCTCTTAATTGCAGATTCATAATAAACCTGCATTATTAAAACAACAAAAGTAAAACAACAGTATTAGTGCCATGACAAGTCTGTTATTAATAAGGGAAGACTAGCAAAACAAAAGAATAACTGGAACCATGAGCAGGGATAAACAGTAGTTAATTCAAAAAATTCAAAGCCCACAACTTACTTGAAGAGTTGTTTTTGTAAAAGTAATAGTTGTTTATTCCAAGAGTTTAAAATCCATAATGTAGTTAGAAGTGCTTATGCCACAAGTTTAAAATCCACAATGTACTTAAAAAGTTGCTGCTTATTCCACAAGTTTAAAAACCACAATGTGCTTAAAAAGTTGCAAGTGCAGAAGACACTTTCATCCAGATAGTCTTCATCAGGCAAAGAAACTGAGCAACACATTGTGCTTAGCTTATATAATCAAGGTGTAGTCACGTGATCTAGTCACATGTTAAAATTGTAGTCACATGATAAGATAAAAATAAGTAAAATGCGCGTAAAATTGTATGTATAAAAATGTAAGTGACAATAACAGTAAGAAATGTAATAAACAACAGATGATGAATGACGTTTTGGAGATGTGCAGCTGAAGCAATTTAGCAGTAAGGATATATAAGGATATATAAGTAGGATATGTATATGGAGTCTGTCTGCCATCATTGGACACACTCCCAGTATTTTATGGGGAGCAGCTCCTGATATTAGAGGTTTCAGCTAGTTGTAATTCCTTTGGAGCTGTTTATATTGTAGTATGCCAAGAATACCACAGTTACTACATAGGCAAAACCGAATGCTCTCTCCGGAAAAGGATCTTTGAGAACTTATATGACATTGAGAGAGTTAATCTGAACAATGCAATGTTTAAACATATACAATAGTGTGTTAGGAAAGCAGATTTTAAGTTTGCTGTCCTTGAAAAGGTGTCCAGAGGCCCAAGGGAAAATGCAGGGGAGAGCCTTATTGAATGAGTATTTTGACAAGTTACGCTAAATGCTACAGTACAGCAAGGGTTGAATGATCATATTTCAATACAGAGCATTTTAAAGCTGCATTCAGAAAAAACTATGACATTTATTCACATTACTACTATATATATATATTCTTATAGATTTTTATACATATAAATGATTTATATACAGAAATAATTATACTCAGTTATATTTATGTGGTTTAAAAAGTTTTCAGACAAGTATTTTATGCAATTTATCTTAGTATTTTTAGGTGTTGGGTTGTTGATGAATACTTTTATTGACATTTGCACATATATAGTTATAAATGTATTGTGGTTTCTACTTATACATTTATTACTATTTTTATTACTATGCTTAATTATATTTTTCCCTGACTGTTTTAGGGCTTAGGACAGAGTTATGGTCTTTTAGCATACACTATCATGACTTTGGATTTCATTTTTATCTTTCATCATATGACAGTGATTGTCAGGAAATAATTTTATTTAGCCTAACTAATTGCCAAAGGAATATCACCAAGGTTTAAAGAGATAATTACTCTTTCATACTCACAACAGGCTACTTATCAAATACAGTGTCCCTTCTGGGATGTAAATCATTAAACATATCTCAATAAACATGTCAAGCAATTGGAAAGACCCCAAAAGTTCCTAATTAAATAAATCACCGGTATAAAATCCCCGAGCCACCTAGATAGGCTGGAAGCTCTATCACGTTATTTAGACTTTTGCTGGCTTGAGGGGAGATCTCTGTCTTGCTTACCTCCATCATTAGAGATCTAATTGTCCTGGATCTCCTGTTTATCCACAAATCCAATATCTTCATCAGTAATTAAAACCAGGGACATAACTTATCACCAACAGCTAAAGAAAACCCAGTGGAGGATCAGCTTTATAAAGCACCTAAACACCCCTACCTAAAAAGCAGTGCAATTCAGTATCTTCTTTAAAACATAAAATAGATGACTTGATGGTATCCACAAATTTACTCTCTGTTTCACTGATACGGCACTCCTGAAGGAATGAGGATTAGCCTGAGGGAGGGAACTGGCAACTTTTAAATGGTCATAAGACTCAGTGGGCTTGTAATATCTACTAATTTATGAATCTCAGCTGCTTTTATGGCTTGCTCCCATAGGTTGTCAGGAAACCTCTGCCTCTCTACATAATGATCTAGCATAGGAATGAAAGAATAATTAAACACAGCAAATGACTACTGACTTGGAAGCCTGTCTAGCTCTAGCTCTAGCAAAATGTATCTCTGTGGAAAATTCTATCCAAAACAGGTTATTAGATAGGACATACAGTGCCTATCCTAGTACTCAGTGGGTGAAAGGCAAAAAAACAAGCTTGAAATCAAACTTTACTTATAAAAAATACCTATGACTGTACAGAATTTTGCAGTATATCCCTATTTTTGCCTCACATTCTTTCTCTTTCTCAAATAAAATGTTTCATTTTCTGATAAATAATGGAGGATCATACTAGGATTAACATGAAAAAATGCTAATATCTTGAATTTTAAGGATAATTAATATTTCAGAGGTTCCTTGAACATTTGCATAAAGCAATCATTTTCTGTCTGAAATTCCTCATGATGACACAAAACAACAGAAACAACTCAATATCTATAAAAGTGAGCTTTTGTTTTAGCAAAAAAGTGAAGTCCATTCCTTTGTACTAGTTGTGAGCAATTATTGTCCTGCAAAATTGCACATTTCCACAAAAAATGTCCCATTTTAGGAATCAGAGATGGTGGCAACCATCATGCCTTTCAAATGTCCAGAATTTTGTAGAATGTCCAGGTTTTTGCCTCATATTTTTCGATTGTTCTTTATAAAATGTGTAGTTTTCTGGAATACCCTTGAGGATTGCACTGACAAAATGATGACATATATATTTGAGATTCTGACTTCATATACTTCAGAAAATGCATACTAATGTAAAACCTGTTATTCTAGTAGCTTTCTAAGTTTATAATAGTAATATTTAAAATCTGTCCTTGATTTGGCCCTTTGCCCCCCCCCCCAATTATTTTTGGTTTTGTCCAGAATTCTTAAGTAAATAAGTTGAAAGGAATGTTGAGCATTATATTCAGTCAATAAAGCCAGACATTAGTTTTATATTTATGTTTTTCAGAACATGCATGTTGTTGTAAAACCTGTTGTTCTATTATTTTATTAATGAATTAGTAATATATTTAAAAATTGTCCCTGATTTTGAGCCTTTATCCCACCCATTATCTTTTTCCAAAACTCTTGAGTAAACAAATTGAATGATAAGTTCCACAAACACACACACACACACACACACACACACACACACACACACACACACACACTGGCATTTCCATAGTAACCACAAGCCCAGCCAGCAGGAAAAATATGATGTATTACTCAAATCATTTTTTTTCTGTCTGCCTGAGCTTGCAGTTGCATCAGAAATGCTAATCCAAATGTTTCCATATAGTCACTATTCTGGCAGCAGTTTCAGACATATTGAGCAGCTGTTCAAAGTGGGGGGGGGCTCTCATTCCCTCTCGACCTATGGCTCCAACACCCATGCCTCACTCTTATTCATACCACTTTCATAAATTGCATTTACAAAAAAATATTTATTTGTTTTTTGGTATGTTTGTTTATTGAGGAGGCAGGTCTTCACTCAATTAACTTAATCTTACTTTATCATTATTAAAGGTTATGGGACTGATAAAATGAAAATAAACTCTGCTGCAATTTCCATGTTAAAGAAGTCACGGTTTAATTTATTAAATTCCCATGGGATCTCATCCTCTCTTGTCACCATGTTATGTATCAGCTTGTTAATACCATCTATTACTCCCTAATACTTTAATAAAATATATCAGATATCTTTCTTCTACACTAACTTGTTTTTCATGTATTGCTACTGCCAGATACTTCTGACTCTTGCAATTTCCTCCATGATTCTACCCTTCATCTCCACAAATAGCTCCTTGTTTAGTTCTTGCAAAATGTAATATACTTTGTCTTGTGTTTCACTAAATGCTTTCAGCATATGTTGCACTGCCTACTTTTGGGGCCCCTGCAAGACTGAGATAATAGTGTGCCCCTTTTTAAAACATATTTTTCTCCATAATGTTTTACATTCTGCTAAAATGATTCCAAACAAGACTTTCATAGAGTTGCTGTAGCTCAAACTTAAAGTGTAGACTGTTATGCCATAAAGCCCTAGAAAACCAAAAGATTTCAACAATAACTTTTGCAAAGTATAAGATCATTGCACTTAGGACGCTTGGGTTATTCATGAAAATGGAGTTAATTATCCAAAATCTTGTTTTTTTTTTGACATTTTCACTTTTTGTATGTTTTGTATTGTGTAATGTCAAGTCCTGTTTCTTCAAGTGCATTAAGGAAAATAATTTTGAGATTTCTAAATACTGAGGATAAGGAAATGCCTTCCTTAGTCATAAGGTCGAGTAGTGTTAAGAGTTAGCATGTTTTCAGATACTGGGTATGGGAGAAAAAGCTTCCACCACCTCACCAATCCCCCCAACACACACACACACACACACACACACACACACACACACACACACACACACACACACACACACACACACACACACACACACACACACTCACACAAACATGGGGAATTCAGGAAGCTTGCCCTCATACAAAAATTCTTTTTCATTAATTTTCTCTGGACTTATACATTAGAGGGCATATATATCTCCCAGTTGATGGAGGGTTAGTTGAAGTTCCTAGGAGAATGGTATTTGACTTAATGCATAGGGATTCCATGCTAGCTTGGTAGGCGTTATAGACTTGGGGGGCATAGAGAGGATCCTTATAGTAATGATGTGATAAGGGGTCTTGTTATTAGTAAGGTGGATGTGGAGGAGCTTCAGTCAGATTTTTTTACATATATGGAGATACCACCACCTTTAGTGCCTTTGTCTAGTGAGATGAGCCTAAACTAAAGGTGCGGTATGCATTGAGGCATTGAAACCCTGTGCTTAAGGAGTGCTCTCAATGGTGTTGAATCAGGCCTCTTTGGCAATGAATATATCAATGTTTTCCATTTTAAGGAGCACTTGTAGGAAGTGGAATTATTTGTTATGGATCCTGGCACTGAACAGTCATACCTTTATGTTATCCAGACTAGATTGTGTTATGTTGGAAGTTTTTGAGGACTGATGTTGACTAACAAAGACATTGTGGAAGTGGACAAGGTTTTAACCAATACATAAAAGTCTTAGAGAGCTAGGCACTGGCCATCCCTGGCAAGGCCATCTACCATCTCCTCCCAGGCTGATATATGTTGGGCTACCTTTAAAAGAAACCATAAGCAAGCCAATTGTTGAAGTCAGTAATATATTGTTTGTATTGTGGCATCAGTCTTGGTGATGGTAAAATGCTGCTCAAGGGTAGATTCATACCTGCCTCAGACACATATTATGAGAGCTCCATAGAACATGGAGATACGTCTTAGTCATTTATGCCAATGTGTACTATGTCTGAGTCATATGTGTTCTTCTGATACAATGACCTAATTACCTGTGTGATGCGGCAAATTCTGGGGGCATATTAGTTTGTGGATGTATTAGGGCACTGCCATCTTTAGTGACAGGAAAGTTTGGCAGTGGGCTTGTTTTCTCCAGCTTCTACTTCATGGGGACTGAGTCTGTTTTCAATGAACAGGCATACTCATTTTTTTACCAGGTACTCTGTTGCAGTTAATTCCTTTCTGGTAAACATTAGTTCTCCAGTCTCCTTTCTGGGTTAGTTTTGCCCATTTTTTAATACAACAACATGTCAGAATATTGCATATTTACAGTTCTTGAGTAATGCTTGTTCATACTACATCATGCACTTTACCACGGGAAATTAATGTTTACTTGTCCCTTTTATCTCTGCTTAATATATTCTTGCAGTTCTCTGTTGACATGCATTAATGTGATTTACTTCTGTCAAGCCTTTCAGGAAAACAAAAAACATAAATGTGCCTATTTTATTTTTTCATTAGGGAGTACCAAAACAGACTTTAAGTCAAGACAATTTAAATGGATATTTTGATCAAACAATGACTTCAAATGATCAAGTATGGAGACTGAAGCAACAGCAGAAATAGAGCACAGTGAGCGTGCCTAAGTGTAGCATAATTTATATTTCCATCGCAAATATGGCTAAAAGAATCCAATGAAGACAAAGAAATGTAACTAAGTAGAAATCTAAGTTTTGTTTGAAAAGTTGAGTAATTTTGATTTCTTGATTTCATTTTCTCTCCTGTTTTAACACAGCTTTAGCCTTTCTGTTTTAATTTTAAAATAAAACTATTACTCTCACATTTTCTTTACTGATTCATACCATTTCTGGAATATAATTATGCTCCATCTATTTTTGACAAGCATTTTCTCATCCCATGCTTTCTTCATAATGGCCTCACCATACTAAAGCATGCAGTTCTGATTTGTCCTCAGCTACAATGCCACCATCTAGTTGCCAGATCCTGGCAGCTGGTTTATGGGGAACCAGCAACAGTAGATCCTGAGATGTGGTCTTGAATCCTTCTTCTGACCACGATATTTGCATGTATTAAAAGGAAGTGATGGTACAATGTAAACAAATCCATGTCTGTATTTTATGATATTTAGAAATAAATGTAATTCAGACTACAGCCTAAAACATGTCAGATGTTTCCCATACCTGCTATTCTTCTGACAATACAGATCTGTGTCCAAGAAAATGTTGCAGCCATTTCATGTAGAAAGCCATCTGCTGTTTTCATATCTGCTAACATGTTACAGTTTTCATGATGCCATACAGACACACTGATTAACATTGTGTACACCATTCCCTGCCTTCTGATATGAGCCCAAAATCTGATCAGTAAATGAGGACAGCCCCAGGCTACCAGAATTGTTGTAATTATTACCCCTGTGACACTCAGTACCAGGCTTGTGATTTAAGGTCCAGACTCATCTGATTAATGCTAAAATAAGCTACATCACCTATTCTAAGCAGGCTGCTAATTTTCAACTGCATGCTTTTACTGCTTGCTTAATGAATTGCTACACTATTTGCACATAGTACATTGTCATAAATATGCAGCTTACTCATCACAACTGTCCTTCTGTAATGGAGCAATAAAACCAAGCGATTTAAAAAGAAAGCCATTTTGTTGCAATCCTGTAAACCCTTACTAATAGATGACTTGTAAAGACTGTTTGGTTGGCGAGATTATATCACACTTTCCCCTACAGCAGCATGACTCTTTTGCCCTTGTCACTAGTTATATTTGTGAACCATGCATTAAGCAGCCAAACGTTGCCACAAAGGGAGATAAAAAGCAGCTGTAATTGTTCTAAACCGAGATACAGAAATAGTCAAAACATGCTCATATACATATGAATGGAGATATGTCAGCACTGATTAGAATTCTAATAGCCTGAGATCATTCAAGGTCTTTTAGAAGTGCTGCAAAATAAATGTATTTATGTTATGGGGCACAGTGCTCAAGCTATGCTTGAATCAATAGTGACCTACATATTAAAGCATTCAGTCAGGAAAATAGCTATTTTTGTATAAGTTGCTTTTTATGAACATGTGCAGTTTTATCATATTTTAAATGAATGTTTTATTTGAAAATTTGCTAATCTACATAAAAATAAATAAATACATCCAAGCCCTACTATCTTAATCTCAGTTTCTGACAGTAACGTATGTTTCAAATCACAGCATCCATATAACTGTAACATTTGATTTTCCATTATAAAAAGTAAAAACATGGATTATTTTTAAATAATACAATGTAAGGGTCAAAAGTGATTGCCCTCATGCTGAAACTTTGGTATAAACCATACAGAGATCCATTCACTGCTCATTTAATGACTCGGCACTACAAATGGAGATCATTCTCAAAGAGAGAAGGTGCTGATTTTATGTCAGGTGCTTGTTGCATCTGCTGTCACTGTTGTTTTACTGCCCTCTCAATGAAGAGCAAATCTGTATTGATTTTAGAGCAACCCAAGCTGTAAATTACTGGTCATGCCAAACTCACCCCAGCTGAAATGAGTAAGTATTGATTGCTCTAAGGGCCCAAATCTAATTAGCACACAGGAAAACCTATTTGAACTGCATAAAGAGCAATGCTGGTCTAAAAAAGAAGTAATTAAAACATCAAAATCATATTCAAAAGCCATATGGCAAACAAACTTAAACCTGTATTGTACTAATACCATGAATACAAGCAAATTCAGAGAGGCAAAAATGATTCATGTCTTCCAGAGCCATACATTTTATTCATGACTTTAGTATCACATACTGCATTTTCTGCACTATTTATTTATTATTCCTTAATTTATTCAAGCTAGGTGGAACAGAATGCTGACCACATATCATAACATGCCAAGATGTATAAATACGTTATCCTCATAGTACTAATGTTATTATTCATTCAACAACAGATCAGTGTTAGGAATTTATTCTCCTTGATCAACTGTGAAAGGATTTTATGTGAGCACTTTAACTGCCAAAACTTGTTTAATTTTTTACGGTCCTGTAAATGTAGAAAAATATACAAAACAAAGAAGGCATACAGCAGAGAGAAAACAATCAGCCAGCCATACTTAGGCTAGTATTTCTAAAAACTATATCCATTTTTAACAACCTGCTTCCCTTCATCAGGTAAATAACATACTAGCTAATTGCAGGTTGCAAAAACAGTGAACCAAACGTCTTAAATGCTCTTGATTTTGCAGAGCATCCCAGATTTTTCCTCATATTTTTGCTCTGTCCCTCATAATTTTTTTGATTTTTTTATCAATCACTGACAATTACACTCAATTGATAATGCGAGACATTAGAGTTACATCATATTATTCAGAAAATGCATGTTGATGCAAAATCTGGTGCTCCATTAATTAGAGTATTATTTTAAAGCTCCCCTTCAGTTGAGCAGTTGTCCCCTCATTATGTTTGGCTTTGACCAGAATTCTTGTAAAAAGAAGTTAAGGGGACTACAGTGAGCACAGTAACTACATGCACAGTGACACATGTTAGTAAATGGCAATAGACATAAAATAAACTATATTTTGTTTACCCAGGGCTGATTACTGTAGCATTTATTGGCATAGTCTATGACACTGATAAAGTCCTGTGACTATCTCAAATCTCTTTGGTCATATCAGAAAGCATGCACTTGTGTCTGATTGATGTTACTCATTTCTGAACATAATCAGCCATACTTTCACAATATGTGGAGAGAATGACTGACCAACACAGCAAAGTAAAAAAATATATAAGACTTTAATCACAATAAAATAGCAGGGTTTCTTGATGATATATTCCTTGTTTGGAAAGGGTCTATCCATTGTTTGCATGATTTTAGAAATTATTTACACAGTACGACTTCCTTTTTGAAATTTACATTTAATTATTCTGATGTTTCAATTAAATCTTTGGATGTTTGGGTCACTAGAGACATTGTAGGGAAAATTTCAACTACTCTGTATAGGAAACTTTGCAAGCAGAATGTTACTTTACATAGGTCTAGTATGCATCCGAGACATGTTTTTAAAAATGTTTTGAAAGGCCAATTGATTAGAGCTGCAAGGCTCAGCAATGATAATAATAATGATGATAATATTCTATCAGCAGTTTTGAGTGAGGTGCTTAAAAAGATTTTGGCTAGAGGCTGTTTGCCAAATGACATTGATAATACCATTACTGAAGTTTGGTCATGTAGGAATACTCTACTACTAAACCATTTTTTTCAGGTTCAGAGGATAGTGTTAATGATCATATCTTAAACTCCACATCTGTTGATGTTAAACCTAGGTAAACCTAGGTTTACTTTAACATATTCCAGTGATGTTAATACAGTTTGTGACATCAAAAAGAAGAAGTGGCCAATTTTGATGGCTGATGAGAATCTTAGGAAAATTATAGGGGAACAACCTTTGTTTTCCTTTAAAACAATAAATCTCTTAATATGTTTTCTGAGCTTTTTGGTACTTTTCCATGGAATTTGTGCAGTGCTTGTAAATATATATGCTCCACCCTTCAGTTTACACATCCTGTCTCTGGTCTTGTTGTCAAATTGAATTTCTATGCTGATTGTAAAAACACTGATTTAGTATTAATAGCACAGTGTTCTGTATGCTTATGATTTTGTAGGAAAAACTAATAATACTTTAAGAGAATGAATTTTGGAACATGTATATATTAGGAACCTAAAGTCATCTAATGCATTGGCTAAACATGTAGGCAATTTTAGAGAAGTAAATTGTTTAAAATTTCTTGTCCTGGAAATGTTAAATTTTAATTCAGAGCTGGTAATCATGTTAATATAAATGAATGTGCTGAAGTAAGATGGATTTTGCAACTACAAGCTGATAAAGGGTCTAGATTAAATCATGTTGTGCCTTTACAACCTATATTGAAAATTGTGTGCATTGAATCATTAACCTGATTACTGTTTATATTTATACAATTAACTTAGTGTGTATGTTATGGTCTGAAGAAGCACCTTCTGGAGTGAAAGCACTTACAGTGTTATTTTATTGTGATTAAAGTCATATATTTTTACTTTGCTGCATTGGTTGGTCATTCTCTTGAGATATTACTTGTCATTTTGATTTATTCTGTTTGACCACTCTTTTTCCACTGTAGTTGTTTTGTTGGAGTTCAGATTTTCACAATATTGGCAGATCATTATTATTATTATTATTATTATTATTATTATTATTATTATTAGTAGTAGTATTATTAATTATCCAAACCATTGTTGCCACCTTTTTCTCATATTAGCAATCAGGAATTCAGGAATTTGTAGCAGGATCAACTAATACATTTGGTAGCATCCTGCAAAGCCAATTTCTGAATGTAATGCATGTTCCTGGTATAATGAAGTTTTAATTTGCTGTATGAATGCTGATAACAGTGTGCACACAAGACTGCCATTGGGGGGGTTAGAACACACTCCATGGCAGCATTATGACACTGCAGCAGCATCCTTGATCTCCTCATTAACTCCACAATGGGTCAGTTAAGCCTGGAGAAGAGTAAAACAGGTCTGGTAGACCCAGTGAAATAGGACATGAGCTGATGGTCAACTACGGGGGGGGGGAGGGGGTGGGCAAAACAAAAAAAAACAGCATGAGAACTGCAGGTCAATTAGGTTTACCTTTCAATGATCTATGTGACAAATGAAAAAAAGGGTAGGATTAAGGAGGTGGGGTTAGCGGTGAAATGGTACCACTTTGCTTAAGATCATTATAAGGCTATAACTGATATCTACAAACTCCACAAGGCTAGTGTGTTAGACTAGAACATGTTCTAACCATTCCAGTGAAATAATTCATCTATGAAATGCCCATATATCCTGGACCTAGTTCAGCTAGTGAACTACAATCATATTGCATCTACTGAAAAACATGTTTTCAAAACATTCACTAACAAGATTAATAGAAAAATTAGTTTAAATATAACTGAAAAACATGTATGACCATATTATAATCTTTGAGCTGGAGTCTTACTATATCACTGAAGACATCTTCAGATCAACAAAAAAGTCATTATGATTTTCTTCCATTGAGTGCAAGCTGGATGTACATATTGTCTGTGTTTTTATAGGTTTGTAGTTCATAGGTTCATATGTGTGTACCAGGCTAATGCTTTTACCAGACCATTAATGCATACACACCTTCAGGATGTGCACTATCCTTAGCATATGGGTTTTCAATGTGAAGCCATTTGCTGGTTGGCCAGCATGACTATTGAACAGCATATAGCAACCCTATGATCTTCAAAGTCATAGGATTGATTACTGGAGGATGAAGTTTACTTTGCCATGGAGCGTTTCACAGAAGAACAGTTATCTGAAATCCGTAGACTGAAATGTCATGTTTGGAGAAAGTTTACATTACAGACCAAACATGTTTTCTGTGGACAGGTTTCATCTTCATCTCTCATGGCAAGGAAGACCCCTGTACCACAACATTTTATACTTTAATATATTTATCTCTATCTCTGACATTATATTAGCATACTAAAAGGAACTTCAATAAAGTGTGTGTGTGGGGAGGGGGGTTCTCAGTGAGACTGGTGCGCTGTGCTGATATGCAAGTAATAAACTACTTGTATGGCTCTTATAGATAAAATATTTGCAGGACTTTACCTATTTCGCTATGTAAGATGTGATAGAGTGCCTTTAAGTAATATAAAATATTACAGGTATTTCTAAAAATAACCACATAATGTCTGTGCTATACATTGTGCACTGATGGCCTTTCAAATATTTTGATGTTCAAGCCCAGTTACAGTTTGGGTCTAGACCATCTAAAATATTGGTTGGTTTTAATACTCCACATATGCCATTTCTCATGAAATTCAGGCTTTCTTGTGGACTTCTGTTTTTAATATATATTTATGTGTATATATATATATATATATATATATATATATATATATATATATATATATATATATATATATATTCTGTTTTATATATATATATATATATATATATATATATATATATATATATGGGTCTATATTAGAACATCAAAGTGTTGAAACATTAAATGTTCTACTATCGACCCCTAGTCAGTGAACGCTGAAAATAGTGAAGCTGCACAGCACCAAATTTTTTCCTAGGGAAAGATTTTGGTTGGCCGTTTCTGTCCCTTTGCTATTTTCAGCACTGTGTTGGAAAGTTACGGATTGGGTTCAGGTAAGTGTGCGATTGTGTGGATGTGAGGGTTAGGACACGGGTTAGGTGAGTTAGGGTTAGGGCACGGGTCAGGTAAGTGTGCGATTGTGACGGACCTTAGGGTTAGAGTTTGGGTTAAGGTAAGTGGATAGATAGTAGTGTATATACAGTTTAGTGTAGGGTTAGATGTAGGGTTTTAAGTGTATGCGCGTGGATTGCTGTTTTTTTGGTGTGCTTGTGTTGTGTGCATGTGTTTTGGAACAGAAATGTTTTTCCCTGGGAAAAAATTTGCTGTTCTGCATGTTCGATATTGTAAGCGTTCGCAGAATAGGGGTCGATATTAGAACATTTGTAGTTTTAAGAGTTTGGTGTTCTAATATAGATCCCATATATATATATATATATATATATATATATATATATATATATATATATTCTGTTTGTGTATATATATATATATATATATATATATATATATATATATATATATATATTCTGTTTATATATATATATATATATATATATATGTATACCTTGAATACAAACAGAGAATACATTTTGAGAAAACACAGCATGCTATTTGCATTATGTCAGAGCATTAGCTATTTTCCATGTAATACACAGAGGAATGCCTATTCTATCTGGCCATGGCTAGAAACTTTCAAGTCAGAATTTGGACTTAGTAATAGCTCCCCTATCCTATTAGTAACTTGTGCAGACAGTAAAGCAAAAATGAAAATGGGGGCATAAGGCATGTCAATGGCCAAATATATGGGTCTTGATGCAGGAAAAAACATTCGATTGAGTAAGCTGGGATTTATGAGTATGGCAACAGAAGCATTTGCATTTCTTGTTACAATAGTAAGGCTAATTAGAAGGATATATTAGGGATCACAGACAAAAATCAAAGTGGGAGGGTTCCTCTCTGATAAGTTGTGTCTACACAGAGGAAACAGGCAGGGGTGTCCTCCTTCCCTTTTGTTATTTGTATTATATTTATAACCATTGGAAAAGAAAATAACAGACTCAGAAATTCGAGGATATAATTAGTATGGTATTTAAGAAAAGTCATCTTTATCTATTTTGTACCTGATGGAACCAGAAAATGACATTTCAGTATTCTGGAATATTCTGAGACTGTATATATTTTTTTTTGGGGGTCTAAAACTAATGAAGATAAAACAGAGGCTATAGCTATACACTATGTACTTACTCATGAATTGGTCCAGCTATACCCATATTTATGGGGACATGATAAAATGAAGTATTTAGGAATATGGATTAAAATTGATTTGGTTATGGCAGCTAAGGATATGTGGAAAGAGACTACACAAAAGATAAGACAAAAACTGAAAACTGGAAGCTCTTAGCTATGGATATGGATAGCAAGATACAAGCAGTAAAAATGATTATAGTCCCTTTATTTTTCTATATGGGTCAGGTGGATCTACTTTCAAATCACGAAACCTACAACACCAAACCGCAGAATACCGAAATAAAAATAATGAAGACTTATAATCCTGAAAGGACAATTTTTCTCTGGGCAAGTAAACTCTTGCCCAACATGTAACATAAACACACTGGACTATGTAAAAATTGCCTATGTGGGGGCTATGCCCCCCTAAACCCCCAAATATATACTAACTCTGGGATCGCACTACAGTGGGGAAAAGGGCATATTTACACATGCTGGGCAAGTGTTTACTTGCCCTGAGAAAAATAGGCTATTCAGGATTGTAACTCTTTGTTATTTTTGTTTCAGCATTCTGAAGTTCAGTGTTGTGGAATTCATGATTTAGAAAGAGATCTAGTCAGGTATATATTTATTAACCAGAGGAGAAGTTGTGAATAGCAATTAATAAAGAGCTGAAGAATTTTATTTGGGAGGGGAATAGGACAAGAGTCAAGTGGGATAAATTGATCCTCCCAATGGAGCAAGGAAGTTTAGTATTACCTGATTTGAAGGGATATTTAAGAGCCACACAAGTTAAGGCCCATATATATACTACACAAGCAAAAAGCTACAATTCATAGTGGGAAGGGGTGTTGATGAATCAGGGTGGTAATTCAAGAAATAAGGAAAGAATGAGATTTTAGACTCAGATCTTTATATATGGAATGTTATATTCATAAACTAGCAGAAAGTATACTAAAAACTAAGCCAACAATGGAACAGAGAAGGGAGATCTACCAGTAGGGATGACTGCAATTAGGGGTACAGAGAACAGACTAGAGGGGGCTGGATATTTACTGGAGGAAGATTGAAAAGTAACCAAGATATTGAGAACAAATAATTAGAGAAGGAAAAGTAATAGAATGGGAGGAGGCCAAGAAGATATTTGGATTGTTGTCTAGTGATTGCCTTCCGTGTCACAGATTGACATCAGAGTATAGACAAAAAGAAGGGGATAGGGGAATCACAGATGAAAGGCCTGCACTGACTGAGGTTTTAGTTGAATCTAGAACAGAAGTTGCTGTTTAAAATGGGACAATTAGTAATGCACATAAAATATTGCACAATAACTATAGGAAGCAATCAGAAAAAGTCAGAAAAGATTGGGAAGTGAGATTAGATAAACAATTCACAAGGAAACAATTGGAGGACATATGTATGGCTCTCAAATGTGCAACAAAATCTAGAACATTTAGGTTTTTGTCTGGAAGTATTTCCATAGATACTTTTATATCCCAAGCAGACTCCAAAGAATTTTTCCTCAGGTAGATAGCCAATGATGGAGATGTGGTAGAGAAGAAAGAGGTAACTAGGAATACATGGTTGGGAGTACAATGAGTTGGCAGATGTTAAAAATTCCCTACATAGTATTCTGTTAGGTATAGTGGGAAAGTAAATGAGCGTAACTAATGAAATTATTTTTTAAGATGGGATACAGGATCTGAATTGCGTAGGCATAGTAAGGCCTTGTTAAGGCCTTGTTAAGTTTATTTTTGGTGGCTTTCAAAAAAGCAATTACTAGAAAATGGAAATCAAAATCTAAACTAACTATACTTGAAGTACTGAATACTGTAACAGCGATAAAAAGCAGAAAGTGGGGTATTTAGAAAAGGGTAGGAGCAAATTACTTAAAAATGGAAATTGTAGGAATATTAGATGCAGCAAAATGTTTTGGAGGAGGAATGAGGTTTATGAGAAGACTGGAATTGAATATTTTATGCAATGTTGCTCAGATTATATGATATATAACAATGTATGTGATGTATAATGTTTGTAAATGTGAACACTTGAATATGGTTTGATTACTTTTATATAAATATAGGTTTACCTATGTCACATGTGATAATTCAGTAAAGGTGTCTAAAAAGAGTAAGAGAAAATGCACAAAAAACGTAGAAAAAAAGAAATCTGGATAACATGAGGTGGCTATGTTTGGGGGATAAAACAGGAGATCGAGGTACTGGGTTATGTTGGAGGGTAATTGTCATTCAGGGGAGCACCATGGAACCATTTCATCTAAGTCTGGCCCTGTAAACAAGAAACACAGAAGTTCTCTCTCTTTCATTATACCTGTCTAGTAAAATAAGTTTAATACCCTTATCTTATTTTCATCCCTCCCAAGGTGACCTCTTAACATGTGCCCATGGGCTAGCTTCATTACTAGTGTCCTCTGAGTTGTGGCACTGATGCAGAATTTCTTACTGTAAACATCCAGTTCACAAACTTTCCCTACAGCCTTAGTTATGTTATTTCTTGCTCCATTTAATGTATCTATTTCCTATTATCATATTCTAAATTTGATATGGCTTATTTGTAAGTCCAGTAACTCAGGATTACTTCCTTCACTAATCTACCTCAGCATGGAGGGTGTAGTTTCTTCTCCTGAAAATACTGGCACTGCAATTTCTACTGTGTCCTCCCTGCAAAAGGCATTTTTAAATTAAAAAGCACCTACTGCTTTACTTTCTTGTCTGTCAGCACATGCCAGTTGGCTGCTCTTTTTTCTTTTCTTTTCTTGATTCATATACTCCTGATGTTTACAGTCAACCTTCAATTGCATTTTCTGCTTTAAATTAATAAAAATTTGTCCGAACTCAACATTCTACTGCCTATCTCATTTTCTGGATTCACTTTGTTCTGAGGGTCCTTGTTGACATGCTTTCCTTTTGCCATGTTTGTCTTGGTTTATGTGATAATGCTTCTTGTAAGTCTCACTTTGTTCTGAGGGTCCTGATTGAAGTGCTTTTCTTTTTCCATGTTTTCTCAGTTTTTCTGATAAGGTTTCTTGTAAGTTTCTGTGATAACTCCTGGTCCTGTGGTAATTTTTACTTCAGAATTTTTTGTCAGTTCATACTCAGTTCCTTTACTGACATTTCTTTCAGTTTTGTGTTTCTGTTGCTCTATCACTCAGTAGTTATAGCCACAGGGTGCAACAGTTACCCTAGAAGTGTCTAAATTTCTTCATTTATAACGGAATACTCTTTTCTATTTCATTACCTCTATTGTTTCACTGTTACTAATTTTATAGTTACATATTAATGCTAGCTTCACAAGAGTAATTATGTTTCCATAATATATCAGAGATTGAATTCCTTCACCTTCTAAAGCATAGTACATTTTACTAGCTTGGCTGCATCACAAATAGATGTCACATGTCCAGGGAAGGGATCCCGGAGAAGAAAATCAACTGATTTTCTTCTTTTGCAAACCTTCTATACCACAAAAAAGGACTATCCCCAGGATTCAATAAACAAACTTCACCATGCAGGAACAGTTTAGCCTCTCCTGCACGGAATACGGCCGCCGAGCAATCCAGTAAACTACTGTTTTGACGTGCACGAGTGGGTCTACACTATTCCTGCACGGACACCACTGCCTAATGCTACCTCATTTGCTGGTGAAAACCATGCAAATGAGGTGAATTCATGATTCAGCAAGCAGGCAGGCATCCGCGCAAGAATAGTGTTAGTTGCAGAAATGTATTCGGCTACTAGCCGAATACATTTCTGCAAAAATGAAAATGGAGGCATGACAGCTCAAAAAAAGCATGTATTATACTCTTAAGGCATGCCAATGGCCAAATATATGGCCATTGGCATGGAAAAGTGTTTATTTTTTATAAAAATCAAAGTTTTGAGGTTTTTTTGCCCGATCTCGGCCATTTAAGCATAGGGAAGCGGCGCGCAAACAGGATCATGCCAAAAATAAAAAAATGTGAAAACTCAATTTTAAGGGAAATCTGAATTTTGCCATTATAGTTTATGGCATGCAGAATCAAAACAATACCAGAGAACAGTGGTTGTCAAGGGGAAAGGCTCTGGGGTAGTGCAGTAACTATCGACTAAGGCAGTGGGGTATGCAAATGAGGGGAAATTTACTGAATCACAAAATTTTAAGTGCCAAACTGCACCTAAACATGTAGGTGCTATAACATGATTGTATAAGTAGGAGGAGCAACAGGCATGAAAAGGGGGTGTGTTATGCATGGTGTAAGCACATTGGAGCCCAATATTGCATAGATAAGCCTAACTAAGCACAGCTAAGCAGGGGTGTGTGTCTCAGGCTGTATTGACTTATTCCATGTAATGAAGAGCATGTTCATGTCCAGAGAAGACCATTTCTTTGTGTTTACATTAGCTAAAAGGGTTTGTGTGGCACGCACCCAGTCTAAAACAAACAAAAAACCCTGGAAATAGCAGGGCTGTTTACATTTGGGCACTGGGTTTGCATGGCACGCCTCGGGACTTAAAAGGGGAGGAAATGGGAAGGGAAAAAAAGGAAAATTGCAGAATAAAAGCAATCAAGAAAAGATTACATAGCTAGCAGGTGGAATGCATCATAGTCAGTCAATCATACAGACAGCATCTGCAGCACAACAGTATAAACTATGGAAACACCTTACAGTCTGGTTTTCCCACAAACTCTGCACCACTGGTGTACACATGCAAGGGGAATTTTAAATGGAAAAATGTTAGGGGCTGCCATTGTTTTGATCCATCAGAATATGCTAGAGGCTGAGGGCAGAGAGGAGGATAATGCCGACAACTGCCACAGACCGAGGAGGAGAAGAGTGTTTAGACCCAGGTTAACTTACTAGGGGCTACATGATCTGGAGATAATAGAGCGCTACAGGGTGGACAGAGACATACTTCAGCAAGTCACTAAGCTATGCCGGCCTCAACTCAGACCTAGAGCCAACAGAGGGGAACCCATCCTAGTGGATACCAAGGTATGTGTACCCTTAAGAATTCTAGCTACAGGTACTTTCCAAAGACCTACTGGGGACATCATGGGGGTTTCACAGGCATCTGCATCCAGGGTACTCCACCAATTCCTGGATGTGTTGCTACCACATGCCCATGAGCACATTTACTTCCCCAACACCTGTGAGGAGAGGACCAACAAAATGCATCTCTTCCACCATGTAGCAGAATACCCGGAGGTACTGGGTGCCATAGACTTCATGCACATCCACATCAAAGCACCACCTGGTGAACAGAGTAGGGTCTATATAAACTGCAAGGGATTCCCCTCCATCAACTGCCAGGTCATGTGGAATGCCCAGGGCATTATCATGAATGTGCATGCTGGCAGCCCTGGAAGCTATCGCGATTTCCACATCTGACATTCATCACAGCTGTGCCAGGCATTTGCCAGTGGGGGTGTCCCATATGGTCATCTGGTGGGAGATGCTAGCTATGCACTGAAGCCGTGAATGATGACACCCATCAGAAATTCACACACGCCCACACAAGAATGCCATAATGAGACACACGCACAAACCAGAATCATTATAGAGCATGTGTTTGGGATGCTCAAGTCACGGTTTCACTGCCTTGACATATCTACAGTATGCTCCACCCACATGTGCACACATGTTCATAGTATGTGCCATGCTACACAATATGATCCTGTGGAAACAGCTGCAACAGGAACAGCACTGGGAAGAGCCACACAGCCCTCCACCATTGCCAAGGTCCCCACAGGCACAGAGGGACTCAGAGGAGGAGGAGGTCCTTGAGCCTGCTCCTGAAGACAGACAGAGGTATGCCCAGTATGCTCAGGCCTTGGCAAAGAGTCAATGCATTGCACACACACTGACACTGTAGGAACCCCAGGGAATGACATTTCTCTCTGACTTGCACACAGAGCAAAATGGATGACACACACATCACATTACCTGTAACTTACCATGTATAGACAATGTACCGTGTGCATCCAGCATAGGTGGCCCTCAAGCACCATCTTCACAACTGCCACAGGCACAAGGTAAGTCAGTCTTCTTAACAATAAATGAATGGATTAGTATGTTTTGCTAGCATATTTATGGTAATGCTGCATGCATGCAAGGGAATGGGGTGGCCTACTGGGATAGCAGCACACAGCTGACAGCTATGTGGGACACCAGGAAAATGTTGGCCAAAACTGGCCTATACACACTATGAAGTAGTACCCAAGGTGGCAAATCCCACTGCAGTATACAGTGGATATAAAAAGTGTACACATCCCTGTTAAAATGCCAGGTTTTTGTGATATAAAAAAATGAGATCACAATAAATCATTTCAAAACTTTTCCCACCTTTAATGTGACCTATAACCTGTACAATTCAATTGAAAAACAAACAAATCTGTTAGGGGAAAAACTTACAATAAGCTGGTTGCAGAAGTGTGCACACTCTTAAACTAATACTTTGTTGAAGCCCCTTTTGATTTAATTACAGCATTCAGTCTTCTTGGGTACACACCTGTCATCAATTAAAAAGACTGTCATTAACCCCAAATAGTGTTCAGCTGTCCTAGCAGGATTTTTTTGACATTTAATCAGTTGCCTGCTACAGCAAAAGCCATGGTTCACAGAGAGCTTGCAAAACATCAAATGGATCTCATTGTTGAAAGGTATCAGTCAGGAGAAGAGTAGAAAAAAATTTCCACAGTATTGGATATACCATGGAACACAGTGAAGGCAGTTATCAAAAGGTGAAGGAAATATGGGACAACAGTGACGTTGCAAAGAACTGGACATCCATCCAAAATTGATGAAAAGACAAGACAAAAACTAGTCAGGCAGGCTGCCAAGAGACCTGCAGCAACATTGAAGGAGGTGCAGGAATTTCTGGCAAGTACTGGTTGTATACTATATGTGACAACAATCTCCTGTATTGTCTATATGTCTGGACTATGGGTTAGGGTTGCAAGACGAAAGCCTTTTCTTACACAGAAAAACATCCAGGCCCCGCTAAAATTTACAAAACAATACATGAAATCTCCCAAAAGCATGTGAAAAATGTGCTATGGTCTGATGAGACCAAGAGTGAACTTTTTTGCCACAATTCCAAAAGGTATGTCTGGCGCAAAAACAACACTTTGCAACACCAAAAGAACACCATCCCCACGGTGAAGCATGGTGGTGGCAGTATCATGAAAAGTTCCAAATACCAGTCACTTTTGGCCCAAAACCTTTTAGGCGTCTGCTAGAAAGCTGAAGATGAAGAGGAAGTTCACCTTTCAACATGACAATGACCCCAAGCATAAATCAAAATCAACAAAATAATGGCTTCACCAGAAGAAAATTAAAGTTTTGGAATGGCGCAGCCAGAGACCAGACCTAAATCCAATAGAAATCTGTGGGGTGACCTGAAGAGGGCTGTGCATAAGACATGCTATCACAATCTGACAGATTTGGAGGGCCTTTGCAAGGAAGAGTGGGCAAATATTGCCAAGTCAAGATGTGCCATGCTGATAGACTCCTACCCAATAAGACTGAATGCTGTAATTAAATCAAAAGGTGCTTCAACAAAGTATTATTGTAAGGGTGTGGACACTTATGCAACCAGTGTATTGTACTTTTTTTATTTTTTATATTTTTTCCCCTAACAGATTTGTTTGTTTTTCAACTGAATTTTACAACGTATAGGTCACATTAAAGGAAGGAAATGTTTTGAAATGATTTATTGTGGTCTCATTTTTTTATATCACAAATATCTGGCATTTTAACAGGGGTGTGTACACTTTTTATATCCACCGTATGTGTGGGGACAACTAACAGGGG